>NC_052151.1:201072306-201134950 GCF_902713615.1 Scyliorhinus canicula
AGGAAGCTGGATTAATATCAATACAGATACAATCAGCAACACAAGGTGCTGGGGGAGAGGGGTTACTGAGTGACAGTGTGTGGGAGCTGGATTAACATCAGTAGAGATACAGTCAGTAACACAGGGTGCTGGGGGAGAGGGGTTACTGAGTGACAATGTGAGGGAGCTGGATTAACATCAGTAGGGATACAGTCAGTAACACAGGGTGCTGGGGGAGAGGGGTTACTGAGTGACAATGTGAGGGAGCTGGATTAACATCAGTAGGGATACAGTCAATAGCACAGGGTGCTGGGGGAGCGGGGTTACTGAGTGACAGTATGAGGGAGCTGCATTAACATCAGTAGTGATACAGTCAGTAACACAGGGAGCTGGGGGAGAGCGGTTACTGAGTGACAGTGTGAGGGAGCTGGATTAACATCAGTAGAGATACAGTCAGTAACACAGGGTGCTGGGGGAGAGGGGTTACTGAGTGTCAGTGTGAGGGAGCTGGATTAACATCAGTAGAGATACAGTCAGTAACACAGGGTGCTGGGGGTGAGGGGTTACTGAGTGACAGTGTGAGGGAGCTGGATTAACATCAGTAGAGATACAGTCAGTAACACAGGGTGCTGGGAGAGAGGGGTTACTGAGTGACAGTGTGAGGGAGCTGGATTAACATCAGTAGGGATACAGTCAGTAACACAGGGTGCTGGGGGAGAGGGGTTACTGAGTGACAGTGTGAGGGAGCTGGATTAACATCAGTAGAGATACAGTCAGTAACACAGGGTGCTGGGGCAGAGGGGTTACTGAGTGACAGTGTGAGGGAGCTGGATTAACATCAGTAGAGATACAGTCAGTAACATAGGGTGCTGGGGGAGAGGGGTTACTGAGTGACAGTTGAGGGAGCTAGATTAACATCAGTAGAGATACAGTCAGTAACACAGGGTGCTGGGGGAGAGGGGTTACTGAGTGACAGTGTGAGGGAGCTGGATTAACATCAGTAGAGATACAGTCAGTAACACTGGGTGCTGGGGGAGAGGGGTTACTGAGTGACAGTGTGAGGGAGCTGGATTAACATCAGTAGAGATACAGTCAGTAACACAGGGAGCTGGGGGAGAGGGGTTTCTGAGTGACAGTGTGAGGGAGCTGGATTAACATCAGTAGTGATACAGTCAGTAACACAGGGTGCTGGGGGAGAGGGGTTACTGAGTGACAGTGAGGGAGCTGGATTAACATCAGCAGAGATACAGTCAGTAACACAGGGTGCTGGGGGAGAGGGGTTACTGAGTGACAGTGTGAGGGAGCAGGATTAACATCAGTAGGGATACAGTCAGTAACACAGGGTGCTGGGGGAGAGGGGAAACTGAGTGGCAGTGTGAGGGAGCTGGATTAACATCAGTAGAGATACAGTCAGTAACACAGGGTGCTGGGGGAGAGGGGTTACTGAGTGACAATGTGAGGGAGCTGGATTAACATCAGTAGGGATACAGTCAGTAACACACGGTGCTGGGGGAGAGGGGTTACTGAGTGTCAGTGTGAGGGAGCTGGATTAACATCAGTAGAGATACAGTCAGTAACACAGGGTGCTGGGGGAGAGGGGTTACTGAGTGACAGTGTGAGGAAACTGGATTAACATCAATACAGATACAGTCAGCAACACAAGGCGCTGGGGGAGAGGGGTTACTGAGTGACAGTGTGAGGGAGCTGGAGTAACATCAGTAGAGATACAGTCAGTAACACAGGGTGCTGGGGGAGAGGGGTTACTGAGTGACAATGTGAGGGAGCTGGATTAACATCAGCAGGGATACAGTCAGTAACACAGGGTGCTGGGGGAGAGGGGTTACTGAGTGACAGTGTGAGGGAGCTGGATTAACATCAGTAGTGATACAGTCAGTAACACAGGGTGCTGGGGGAGAGGGGTTACTGAGTGACAGTGTGAGGGAGCTGGATTAACATCAGTAGTGATACAGTCAGTAACACAGGGTACTGGGGGAGAGGGGTTACTGAGTGACAGTGTGAGCGAGCTGGATTAACATCAGTAGTGATACAGTCAGTAACACAGGGTACTGGGGGAGAGGGGTTACTGAGTGACAGGGTGAGGGAGCTGGATTAACATCAGTAGAGATACAGTCAATAGCACAGGGTGCTGGGGGAGAGGGGTTACTGAGTGACAGTGTGAGGGAGCTGGATTAACATCAGTAGGGATACAGTCAGTAACACAGGGTGCTGGGGGAGAGGGGTTACTGAGTGACAGTGTGAGGGAGCTGGATTAACATCAATAGAGATACAGTCAGTAACACAGGGAGCTGGGGGAGAGGGGTTACTGAGTGACAGTGTGAGGGAGCTGGATTAACATCAGTAGAGATACAGTCAGTAACACAGGGTGCTGGGGGAGAGGGGTTACTGAGTGACAGTGTGAGGGAGCTGGATTAACATCAGTAGTGACACAGTCAGTAACACGGGGTGCTGGGGGAGAGGGGTTACTGAGTGACAGTGTGAGGGAGCTGGATTAACATCAGTAGAGATAGTCAGTAACACAGGGTGCTGGGGGGAGAGGGGTTACTGAGTGACAGTGTGATGGAGCTGGATTAACATCAGTAGAGATACAGTCAGTATCACAGGGTGCTGGGGGAGAGGGGTTACTGAGTGACAGTGTGAGGGAGCTGGATTAACATCAGTAGTGATACAGTCAGTAACACAGGGTGCTGGGGGAGAGGGGTTGCTGAGTGACAGTGTGAGGGAGCTGGATTAACATCAGTAGTGATACAGTCAGTAACACAGGGTGCTGGGGGAGAGGGGTTACTGAGTGACAGGGTGAGGGAGCTGGATTAACATCAGTAGAGATACAATCAATAGCACAGGGTGCTGCGGGAGCGGGGTTACTGAGTGACAGTATGAGGGAGCTGCATTAACATCAGTAGTGATACAGTCAGTAACACAGGGAGCTGGGGGAGAGCGGTTACTGAGTGACAGTGTGAGGGAGCTGGATTAACATCAGTAGAGATACAGTCAGTAACACGGGGTGCTGGGGGGAGAGGGGTTACTGAGTACAGTGAGGGAGCTGGATTAACATCAGTAGTGATACAGTCAGTAACACAGGGTGCTGGGGGGAGAGGGGTTACTGAGTGACAGTGTGAGGGAGCTGGATTAACATCAGTAATGATACAGTCAGTAACACAGGGTGCTGGGGGGAGAGGGGTTACTGAGTGACAGTGTGAGGGAGCTGGATTAACATCAGTAGTGATACAGTCAGTAACACAGGGTGCTGGGGGAGAGGGGTTACTGAGTGACAGTGTGAGGGAGCTGGATTAACATCAGTAGTGATACAGTCAGTAACACAGGGTACTGGGGGAGAGGGGTTACTGAGTGACAGGGTGAGGGAGCTGGATTAACATCAGTAGAGATACAGTCAATAGCACAGGGTGCTGGGGGAGCGGGGTTACTGAGTGACAGTATGAGGGAGCTGCATTAACATCAGTAGAGATACAGTCAGTAACACAGGGTGCTGGGGGAGAGGGGTTACTGAGTGACAGTGTGAGGGAGCTGCATTAACATCAGTAGTGATACAGTCAGTAACACAGGGAGCTGGGGGAGAGCGGTTACTGAGTGACAGTGTGAGGGAGCTGGATTAACATCAGTAGAGATACAGTCAGTAACACAGGGTGCTGGGGGAGAGGGGTTACTGAGTACAGTGAGGGAGCTGGATTAACATCAGTAGAGATACAGTCAATAGCACAGGGTGCTGGGGGAGCGGGGTTACTGAGTGACAGTATGAGGGAGCTGCATTAATATCAGTAGTGATACAGTCAATAGCACAGGGTGCTGGAGGAGAGGGGTTACTGAGTGACAGTGTGAGGGAGCTGGATTAACATCAGTAGAGATACAGTCAGTAACACAGGGTGCTGGGGGTGAGGGGTTACTGAGTGTCAGTGTAATGGAGCTGGATTAACATCAGTAGTGATACAGTCAGTAACACAGGGTGCTGGGGCAGAGGGGTTACTGAGTGACAGTGTGAGGGAGCTGGATTAACATCAGTAGGGATACAGTCAGTAACACAGGGTGCTGGGGAGAGGGGTTACTGAGTGACAGTGTGAGGGAGCTGGATTAACATCAGTAGTGATACAGTCAGTAACACAGGGTGCTGGGAGAGAGGGGTTATTGAGTGACAGTGCGAGGGAGCTGGATTAACATCAGTAGAGATAGTCAGCAACACAGGGTGCTGGGGGGAGGGGTTACTGAGTGACAGTGTGAGGGAGCTGGATTAACATCAGTAGAGATACAGTCAGTAACACGGGGTGCTGGGGGGAGAGGGGTTACTGAGTACAGTGAGGGAGCTGGATTAACATCAGTAGTGATACAGTCAGTAACACAGGGTGCTGGGGGGAGAGGGGTTACTGAGTGACAGTGTGAGGGAGCTGGATTAACATCAGTAATGATACAGTCAGTAACACAGGGTGCTGGGGGGAGAGGGGTTACTGAGTGACAGTGTGAGGGAGCTGGATTAACATCAGTAGTGATACAGTCAGTAACACAGGGTGCTGGGGGAGAGGGGTTACTGAGTGACAGTGTGAGGGAGCTGGATTAACATCAGTAGTGATACAGTCAGTAACACAGGGTACTGGGGGAGAGGGTTTACTGAGTGACAGGGTGAGGGAGCTGGATTAACATCAGTAGAGATACAGTCAATAGCACAGGGTGCTGGGGGAGCGGGGTTACTGAGTGACAGTATGAGGGAGCTGCATTAACATCAGTAGAGATACAGTCAGTAACACAGGGTGCTGGGGGAGAGGGGTTACTGAGTGACAGTGTGAGGGAGCTGCATTAACATCAGTAGTGATACAGTCAGTAACACAGGGAGCTGGGGGAGAGCGGTTACTGAGTGACAGTGTGAGGGAGCTGGATTAACATCAGTAGAGATACAGTCAGTAACACAGGGTGCTGGGGGAGAGGGGTTACTGAGTACAGTGAGGGAGCTGGATTAACATCAGTAGAGATACAGTCAATAGCACAGGGTGCTGGGGGGAGCGGGGTTACTGAGTGACAGTATGAGGGAGCTGCATTAATATCAGTAGTGATACAGTCAATAGCACAGGGTGCTGGAGGAGAGGGGTTACTGAGTGACAGTGTGAGGGAGCTGGATTAACATCAGTAGAGATACAGTCAGTAACACAGGGTGCTGGGGGTGAGGGGTTACTGAGTGTCAGTGTAATGGAGCTGGATTAACATCAGTAGTGATACAGTCAGTAACACAGGGTGCTGGGGCAGAGGGGTTACTGAGTGACAGTGTGAGGGAGCTGGATGAACATCAGTAGAATACAGTCAGTAACACAGGGTGCTGGGGAGAGGGGTTACTGAGTGACAGTGTGAGGGAGCTGGATTAACATCAGTAGTGATACAGTCAGTAACACAGGGTGCTGGGAGAGAGGGGTTATTGAGTGACAGTGCGAGGGAGCTGGATTAACATCAGTAGAGATAGTCAGCAACACAGGGTGCTGGGGGGAGGGGTTACTGAGTGACAGTGTGAGGGAGCTGGATTAACATCAGTAGAGATACAGTCAGTAACACGGGGTGCTGGGGGGAGAGGGGTTACTGAGTACAGTGAGGGAGCTGGATTAACATCAGTAGTGATACAGTCAGTAACACAGGGTGCTGGGGGAGAGGGGTTACTGAGTGACAGTGTGAGGGAGCTGGATTAACATCAGTAGTGATACAGTCAGTAACACAGGGTACTGGGGGAGAGGGGTTACTGAGTGACAGGGTGAGGGAGCTGGATTAACATCAGTAGAGATACAGTCAATAGCACAGGGTGCTGGGGGAGAGGGGTTACTGAGTGACAGTGTGAGGGAGCTGGATGAACATCAGTAGAGATACAGTCAGTAACACAGGGAGCTGGGGGAGAGGGGTTACTGAGTGACAGTGTGAGGGAGCTGGATTAACATCAGTAGTGATACAGTCAGTAACACAGGGTGCTGGGGGGAGAGGGGTTACTGAGTGACAGTGTGAGGGAGCTGGATTAACATCAGTAGTGATACAGTCAGTAACACAGGGTGCTGGGGGAGAGTGGTTACTGAGTGACAGTGTGAGGGAGCTGGATTAACATCAGTAGTGATACAGTCAGTAACACAGGGTGCTGGGGGAGAGGGGTTACTGAGTGACAGTGTGAGGGAGCTGGATTAACATCAGTAGTGATACAGTCAGTAACACAGGGTGCTGGGGGTAGGATGCTGGGAAGCTACTGGGCGACTGTTTAAAACTCACCTTCACATACGGAGGTTCCTAGAACTTTGAAGGAAAGAAGGCGTGAATGAGTGATAGAGGAAGACAGAGAGGAGTAAGGGAATGGGAGAGAGAATGATATATGAATGAAAATGAGAACAGCGAGAACATCAACAAGACAACATTCGACAGTGATGACCTGCTACTCTGACATGAGCAACTATCTCTCCCCTCAGTCTGTCTCACTCTCTTCCTCCTGAACCTCAGTCTCTCTCTCTCGATCTTTCCCATTCCAGACTCTTCCACTCCCTCTTGTGTTCTATTTGTTTACGGAACGTGAGCGTTGCGGACAGGGCTGGCAATTATTGCCCATCCCCGACTGCCCTCCATTTCAGGTGGCATATGGGAATCAACCACATTGTGGATCTGGAGTCACATGTTGGCCAGAGCAGGTAAGGACGGCAGATTTGCTCCCCGACAGGACCTTGGTGTCACGGTCATCAATAGACTTTTAATTCCAGATAACTCACAATCACACATCCCAGTCTACTGTGGTGGGATTTGAACACTGTTCCCCTGATCTTGCCTGGGTCTTTGGATTACTAATCCAGTGACAATGCCACAACACCACTGCCTGCCCCGACATTCAGCCTCTCTCTGCCTCCTTGTACTCTTCCCTTTGGCCTCTCCCCCTTCGATCTATCTCAGTTCCAATCTGTCCACTGCTCGATGTCACAACTCAGTCTCTTTGCCCTGATTTCTCAACTGCAATCTCTCTCACAGAATTGCAGAATAATACAGCTCTGACGAGGCCCTTTGGCCCATCGAATCTGCACCGACGCATGAAATACACCTGAGCTGCCGACCTAATCCCATTTGCCAGCATTTGGCCCATAGCCCTGAATGTTATGGCGCGCCATCTGCTCATCCAGGTACTTTTTAAAGGATAATAATAAGGCAACCCGCCTCTACCACCATCCCTGTCATTCCAGACCGTCACCATCCTCTTGGAAAAAAGGTTTTTCCTGAAATCCCCCCTAAACCACACCATGTGTTCCCCCGTAACTGACCTATCAGCTAAGGGGAAAAACTGCTCTCTCAGAAGTCACAGTCTGCAATACAGACTGGAATCCAATGGAGGGGTTTGTAGCGGTTTATATTCAGAATATCCGTGTGGGAAGTACAGACTGGAATCTAATCGAGGGGTTTGGGGTGGTTTATATATAGAATAGCAGATACCCGGGAGTGAGTTACAGACTGGAATCTAATCGAGGGGTTCGGGGTGGTTTATATATAGAATAACAGATACCCGGGAGTGAGTTACAGACTGGCATCTAATCGAGAGGTTCGGGATGGTTTATATATAGAATAACAGATACCTGGGAGTGAGTTACAGACTGGAATCTAATCGAGGGGTTCAGGGTGGTTTATATATAGAATAACAGATACCCGGGAGTGAGTTACAGACTGGAATCTAATCGAGGAGTTTGGGATGGTTTCTATATAGAATAGCAGATACCCGGGAGTGAGTTACAGACTGGAATCTAATCGAGGGGTTCGGGGTGGTTTATATATAGAATAACAGATACCCGGGAGTGAGTTACAGACTGGCATCTAATCGAGAGGTTCGGGATGGTTTACATAGAGAATAACAGATACCTGGGAGTGAGTTACAGACTGGAATCTAATCGAGAGGTTCGGGATGGTTTATATATAGAATAACAGATACCCGGGAGTGAGTTACAGACTGGAGTCTAATCGAGGGGTTCGGGATGGTTTATATATAGAATAACAGATACCCGGGAGTGAGTTACAGACTGGAATCTAATCGAGGAGTTTGGGATGGTTTCTATATAGAATAGCAGATACCCGGGAGTGAGTTACAGACTGGAATCTAATCGAGGAGTTTGGGATGGTTTCTATATAGAATAATAGATACCCGGGAGTGAATTAGACTGGAAACTATTTGAGTATTGAATAGGAAGACGGTCTGGGTGTTTACCTGGTCGCTATGTCATCATCCTCCCCACCCCAGCCCCAATATTCATTGGGAAAGCCATTCATCTGGAGATATTGTTCTGGGGTCACTGCTGAGACCCCACCAAAGTACGTCTTGTATGGAAGTCTGCAAGATTAAACAAAGAGCATCAGCTTCAGAAGAAATATCAAGCTAAATATTCATCAGCACTCCCGGATGTGAAGGAACACACCTTTAATAGTGATTTCAGTGTGTGTGAGTCCGGGTGTGAAGGAACACTCCTTTAATAGTGATTTCAGTGTGTGTGAGCCTGGGTGTGAAGGAACACTCCTTTAATAGTGATTTCAGTGTGTGTGAGCCCGGGTGTGAAGGAACACTCCTTTAATAGTGATTTCAGTGTGTGTGATCCCGAGTGTGAAGGAACATTCCCTTTTTTTATTGGAATTTTTCAAAAATATATATCAACTAAACAATAATATCAATAACAATAATAGTAATAACACCCCCCGGCACCCGTAACAACGCATATAACAAACCCCCCTACCCCCCCCCCCCCCCCCCCCCCACCCCCCCCCCCCCCCCCCCCCCCCCCCCCCCCCCCCCCACCCCAATAAACAACAAAATAAATTAACAATAAGCAAATTAACTTAAACACTATCCCCCGAAAGCTGAATGAATCCCGCCATGTCATTAATCTAGGTCTCCACGCTCGGAGGTCTCGCATCTTTCCACTGCAGCAAGATCCTCCGCCGGGCTACCAGGGACGCAAAGGCCAAGACATCGGCCTCTTTCGCCTCCTGCACTCCCGGCTCCACCCCAACCCCAAATATCGCGAGTCCCCAGCCTGGCTTGACCCTGGATCCCACCACCCTCGACACCGTCCTCGCCACCCCCTTCCAGAACTCCTCCAGTGCCGGGCATGCCCAGAACAAATGGGCATGGTTCGCTGGACTACCCAAACACCTGACGCACCTGTCTTCGCCCCCAAAGAACCTACTCATCCTAGATCCGGACATGTGGGCCCGGCGCAGCACCTTGAACTGGATGAGACTAAGCCTCGCACATGAAGAGGAGGAGTTCACCCTCTCCAGGGCGTCCGCCCATGTCTCCTCCTCAATCTGCTCCCCCAGCTCCACATCCCACTTAGCCTTCAGCTCCTCTACCGACGCCTCCCCCACCTCCTGCATTACCTGGTAGATGTCAGACACCTGCCCATCCCCGACCCACACCCCCGAAAGCACCCTATCCCTTACCCCCCGCGGGGGCAGCAAAGGGAACCCCTCCACCTGTCGCCTAGCAAATGCCTTGACCTGAAGGTACTTGAACATATTCCCCGGGGGGAGCTCAAACTTCTCCTCCAGTTCACCAAGGCTCGCGAACCTCCCGTCAATAAACAGGTCTCCCAACTTCCTAATGCCTGCCCTGTGCCACCCCAGGAACCCGCCATCCATGTTCCCTGGGACAAACCGGCGGTTCCCCCCTGTGTCGCCTCCACTGCCCCAAATTTTGAGGGTAGCCGCCACCACCGGGCTCGTAGTGTACCCCGTTGGAGGGAGCGGCAGCGGCGCCGTTACCAGCGCCTTCAGGCTCGTGCCTCCACAGGACGCCATCTCCATCCGTTTCCATGCTGCCCCCTCCCCATCCATTACCCACTTACGTACCATCGAGACGTTAGCCGCCCAATAGTACCCAGAGAGGTTGGGCAGCGCCAGCCCCCCTCTATCCCTGCCCCACTCCAAAAAGGCCCTCCTCACCCTCGGAGTCCTGTGCACCCAAACAAATCCCAGAATGGTGCTGTTCACCCTCCTAAAAAAGGCCCTCGGAACGAAAATGGGGAGGCACTGAAACAAAAACAAAAACCTCGGGTGCACCGTCATTTTAATGGACTGTACTCTACCCACCAACGACAACATGTCCCACCTTTTAAATTCCTCCTCCATCTGCTCCACCAACCTAGTAAAATTGAGCTTGTGCAGAGTCCCCCAGCTCCTAGCCACCTGAACCCCCAGATACCTAAAACTCCTCACTGCCCTCTTTAGCGGGAGCCTACCAATCCCCTCCTCCTGATCTCCCGGGTGTACGACAAACAGCTCACTCTTGCCCAGGTTCAATTTATATCCCGAGAAACTCCCGAACTCAGCAAGAATCTCCATCACCTCTGGCATTCCCCCCACCGGGTCTGCTACATACAACAGCAAGTCATCCGCATACAGCGACACTTGGTGCTCCTCCCCACCTCGCACCAAACCCCTCCACCTCCTCGACTCCCTGAGAGCCATGGCAAGAGGCTCAATTGCCAATGCAAACAGCAAGGGGGACAGGGGGCACCCCTGCCTCGTCCCACGGTGGAGCCTGAAGTACTCGGACCTCCTCCCATTTGTCGCTACACTCGCCATCGGGGCCTCGCACAGCAACCTCACCCATTTAATAAACCCCACCCCAAACCTCTCCAACACCTCCCACAAATACCCCCACTCAACCCTGTCAAAGGCCTTCTCCGCATCCAATGCCACCACAATCTCCGCCTCTCCTTCTGCTGCCGGCATCATTATCACATTTAGCAGCCTTCGCACGTTAGTGTTCAACTGCCTCCCCTTCACAAAACCCGTCTGATCTTCATGTACCACCTCCGGCACCCAGTCCTCTTCGCCAACAACTTGGCGTCTACATTCAGCAGTGAAATCGGCCTGTATGATCCGCACTGCAAGGGATCCTTATCACGCTTCAGGATCAGGGAGATTAGCGCCCGAGACATCGTCGGGGGCAGAACACCCCCCTCCCATGCCCCGTTGAAGGTCCTAACCAACAGGGGGCCCAGCAGGTCCGCAAATTTCTTATAAAATTCAACCGGGAACCCATCCGGTCCCGGCGCCTTCCCCGACTGCATGTGGCCAATCCCACTGACCAGCTCCTCCAACTCGATCGACGCCCCCAGTCCCCCCACCTGCTCCTCCTGCACCCTTGGAAATCGGAGCCTGTCCAAAAAGCTCTCCATTCCCCCTCCCACCACCGGCGGCTCCGACCGGTACAGTTCCCTATAGAAGTCCCTAAAGACCTCATTGACCTCTGCCCCCTCCCGCACCACATTCCCACCCCTATCCTTCACTCCACCAATCTCCCTAGCCGCGTCCCGCTTCCGAAGCTGATGCGCCAGCATCCTGCTCGCCTTCTCTCCATACTCATAGACCGCTCCCTGTGCCTTCCTCCACTGTGTCTCCGCCTTTCTGGTGGTCAATAAATCAAACTTGGCCTTCAAGCTACGCCGCTCCCCCAGCAATCCCTTCTCCGGGGCCTACGCGTACCTCCTATCCACACTCAACAGCTCCTCCACCAGTCTCTCCCTCTCCCTCCTCTCCCCCCTCTCCCTATAGGCTCGGATGGAGATCAGCTCCCCCCTAATCACTGCCTTCAGAGCCTCCCACACCATCCCCACCTGGACCTCCCCAGTATCATTGACCTCGAGGTACCTCTCGATACATCCCCGGACCCTCCTACACACCTCCTCATCAGCCAACAACAACGCCAAAGCGGGCGCTGGTCCCGCACCTCCCCCATCTCCAGATCCACCCAATGCAGAGCTTGGTCCGGAATCGCAATAGCCGAATACTCGGCCTCCTCCACCCTCGGGACCAGTCCCCTACTCAAAACAAAGAAATCAATGCGGGAATAAACCCTGTGCACATGGGAGAAAAAAAGAGTACTCCCGAGCCCTCGGCCTCCCGAACCTCCAGGGATCCACTCCTCCCATCTGGTCCATAAACCCCCTCAACACCTTGGCCGCCGCCGGCCTCCTGCCTGTCCTTGAACTAGAACGATCCAGTCGGGGATCCAGCACCGTATTGAAGTCCCCCCCCCCCCATTGATCAAGCCCCCCACCTCCAGGCCAGGAATGCGGCCCAACATACGCCTCATGAAACCAGCATCATCCCAATTTGGGGCGTACACATTTACCAACACCACCCTCTCCCCCTGCAGCTTACCACTCACCATCACATATCTGCCACCACTATCAGCCACAACCTCACACGCCTCAAACGCCACCCTCTTCCCCACCAGGATCACCACCCACCGGTTCTTCGAGTCGAGCCCTGAGTGGAAAACCTGCCCCACCCACCCCTTCCTCAGACGGACCTGGTCCGCCACCTTCAGGTGGGTCTCCTGGAGCATGGCCACGTCCGCCTTCAGCCCCTTCAGATGCGAAAACACCCGGGCCCGTTTAACCGGCCCATTCAACCCCCTCACGTTCCACGTAATCAGCCGGATCGGGGGCACCCCGCCCCCCTCCCCCGTCGACTAGCCATAGCCCATCGACTGCTCGCCCCTGCCAGCACCCATTCGGCCCGTTTCCCACGGCGATAGAACCTCACCCCGACCCCCCCCCAACTCCTCCCTGGCCAATCCAGCAGCAACCCGGTATCCCCCCCCCAGGCTAGGACCCCTCCTAGTCACGACTCTCCCTCCACTGTACTCCCGTGAGCCAGCTGACTTCTGCTGACCCCGGCAGCTCCCGCTCTAACTCCGACCCCTCCCGATATGAGGTCCCCCCTCCTCCCCTGCATCAGCTCCTTGGCACCGCTTCAGCGCGGGAAACCCGGTCTAATAACCACGCCCCTCGCCACCAGCTCCACCCCCTCGCCCGCAGCGCGGGAAACCAGAGAAAAGCCCGCGCTTTCACACTGCCCCACCCCACCAACGCAGCTCCCAAACCACAGTCCCAACCCAACCACCAACTCCGTACAAAGACACAGATCAACCACAAACCCCAGTACCCCCCTTAGAACACAAAACCATAACCCACATCGTCCGAAAGCGAGAGAAAAAACAGAAACAAACAGAATAACCCGCTACAGCATCAACAATAATACAGAAATAGAAAAACTCCCACAGCCCCCAATCTCTAGTTCGAGTCCAGCTTTTCAGCCTGTACAAAGACCCACGCTTCCTCCGGGGACTCAAAGTAGTGATGCCGGTCCTTGTAGGTGATGCACAGGCGACAACATGCCGACTTCACCTGCTTTCCATGGAGCACCGCCTTCGTCCGGTTAAACCCGGCTCTCCGCTTGGCTACCTCCGCACTACAGTCCTGGTAGATACGCACTACCGAATTCTCCCACTTACTACTCCTCACCTTCTTGGCCCATCGGAGAACACACTCCCGGTCACTGAACCGATTGAACCTCACCAGCATCGCCCGCGGGGGTTCATTCGCCTTAGGCCGCCTGGCCAGTACTCTGTGGGCCCCCTCCAGCTCCAGGGGCAGATGGAAGGATCCTGCCCCCACCAGCGAGTTCAACATCACGGCCACATAGGCCGGCAGGTCCGACCCCTCCAGCCCCTCCTCGAGGCCCAGGATCCGCAGGTTCTTCCTCCGTGACCGAAGCTCCATCTCCTCGAACCGATCTTGCCACTTTTTATGAAGCGCCTCGTGTATCTCCACCTTCCCCACGAAACCTCCTCCTCGCGCTCAGAGGCCTGCTGCTGCAACTCGAGTATCGCTGCACCCTGGGTTGTCTGGGTCTCCAGCAGCTTACTCGTCATCACCTTCAGGGATTCCAACAACCACCCTTTCAGCTCCGTGAAATAGCACAGAAGGGCCGCCTGCTGCTCCTCAGCCCACTGCCTCCACTCCTCAGGGGCTCCACCGGCCGCCATTTTGTCCACCTTCCCCCGCTTTTCCAGGGGAGCTGCTGCGTTTTTCTCCTCGCCCCACTTCGAGTCCGCACCATAAATCCCGGGGGGTTTTGCTCCAGACCCCTTTATCCACCGGGAATCGTCGAATCAGCGCCGTTTGGGGCCCTTAAAAGAGCCCACAAGTCCTATTAAAGCGGGAGCTGCCGAACATCCGGCTTAGCTCCGCATAGCCGCAACCGGAAGTCATCGAAGGAACACTCCTTTAATAGTGATTTCAGTGTGTGTGAGCCCGGGTGTGAAGGAACACTCCTTTAATAGTGATTTCAGTGTGTGTGAGCCCGGGTGTGAAGGAACACTCCTTTAATAGTGATTTCAATGTGTGTGAGCCCGGGTGTGAAGGAACACTCCTTTAATAGTGATTTCAGTGTGTGTGAGCCCGGGTGTGAAGGAACACTCCTTTAATAGTGATTTCAGTATGTGTGAGCCTGGGTCTGAAGGAACACTCCTTTAATAGTGATTTCAGTGTGTGTGAGCCCGGGTGTGAGGGAACACTCCTTTAATCGTGATTTCAGTGTGTGTGTGCCCGGGTGTGAAGGAACACTCCTTTAATAGTGATTTCAGTGTGTGTGTGCCCGGGTGTGAAGGAACACTCCTTTAATAGTGATTTCAGTGTGTGTGAGCCTGGGTGTGAAGGAACACTCCTTTAATAGTGATTTCAGTGTGTGAGCCCGGGTGTGAAGGAACACTCCTTTAATAGTGATTTCAGTGTGTGTGAGCCCGGGTGTGAAGGAACACTCCTTTAATAGTGATTTCAGTGTGTGAGCCTGGGTGTGAAGGAACACTCCTTTAATAGTGATTTCAGTGTGTGTGAGCCTGGGTGTGAAGGAACACTCCTTTAATAGTGATTTCAGTGTGTGTGAGCCCGGGTGTCAAGGAACACGCCTTTAATAGTGATTTCAGTGTGTGTGAGCCCTGGTGTGAAGGAACACTCCTTTAATAGTGATTTCAGTGTGTGTAAGCCCGGGTGTGAAGGAACACTCCTTTAATAGTGATTTCAGTGTGTGTGAGCCTGGGTGTGAAGGAACACTCCTTTAATAGTGATTTCAGTGTGTGTGAGCCCGGGTGTGAAGGAACACTCCTTTAATAGTGATTTCAGTGTGTGTGAGCCCGGGTGTGAAGGAACACCCCTTTAATAGTGATTTCAGTGTGTGTGAGCCCGGGTGTGAAGGAACATTCCTTTAATAGTGATTTCAGTGTGTGTGAGCCTGGGTGTGAAGGAACACTCCTTTAATAGTGATTTCAGTGTGTGTGAGCCTTGGTGTGATGGAACACTCCTTTAATAGTGATTTCAGTGTGTGAGCCCGGGTGTGAAGGAACACTCCTTTAATAGTGATTTCAGTGTGTGTGAGCCCGGGTGTCAAGGAACACGCCTTTAATAGTGATTTCAGTGTGTGTGAGCCCTGGTGTGAAGGAACACTCCTTTAATAGTGATTTCAGTGTGTGTAAGCCCGGGTGTGAAGGAACACTCCTTTAATAGTTATTTCAGTGTGTGTGAGCCTGGGTGTGAAGGAACACTCCTTTAATAGTGATTTCAGTGTGTGTGAGCCCGGGTGTGAAGGAACACTCCTTTAATAGTGATTTCAGTGTGTGTGAGCCCGGGTGTGAAGGAACACCCCTTTAATAGTGATTTCAGTGTGTGTGAGCCCGGGTGTGAAGGAACATTCCTTTAATAGTGATTTCAGTGTGTGTGAGCCTGGGTGTGAAGGAACACTCCTTTAATAGTGATTTCAGTGTGTGTGAGCCTTGGTGTGATGGAACACTCCTTTAATAGTGATTTCAGTGTGTGAGCCCGGGTGTGAAGGAACACTCCTTTAATAGTGATTTCAGTGTGTGTGAGCCCGGGTGTGAAGGAACACTCCTTTAATAGTGATTTCAGTGTGTGTGAGCCCGGGTATGAAGGAACATTCCTTTAATAGTGATTTCAGTGTGTGTGAGCCTGGGTGTGAAGGAACATTCCTTTAATAGTGATTTCAGTGTGTGTGAGCCCGGGTGTGAAGGAACACTCCTTTAATAGTGATTTCAGTGTGTGTGAGCCTGGGTGTGAAGGAACACTCCTTTAATAGTGATTTCAGTGTGTGAGAGCCCGGGTGTGAAGGAACACTCCTTTAATAGTGATTTCAGTGTGTGTGAGCCCGGGTATGAAGGAACATTCCTTTAATAGTGATTTCAGTGTTTGTGAGCCCGGGTGTGAAGGAACACTCCTTTAATAGTGATTTCAGTGTGTGAGAGCCTGGGTGTGAAGGAACGCTCCTTTGATAGTGATTTCAGTGTGTGTGAGCCCGGGTGTGAAGGAACACTCCTTTAATAGTGATTTCAGTGTGTGAGAGCCTGGGTGTGAAGGAACGCTCCTTTGATAGTGATTTCAGTGTGTGTGAGCCCGGGTGTGAAGGAACACTCCTTTTATAGTGATTTCAGTGTGTGTGAGCCCTGGGTGTGAAGGAACACTCCTTTTATATAGTGATTTCTGCGCGCTTTCTCACCGATATCCAAACTTGTTCATCGCAATGGAGACATGCTTGGGATTTTGGGTATCACAGATATAGACGTTGTGGTCATTCTCCGGGATGAGGTCAACATCGTGCAGGAAGAGACAATCCCATTCCTCGTCTCGTAAAGCCTCCTTCACGCCAACGTTGAGGAGCTTTGCCCTGTTGAAAGTCTGGTTGCCTGCCTGGGAAGTGAGTGCACAGACACAGAGTGAGACACAGACACAGGGATGTGAAAGGCAGTGTAGGCAGGGAGAGGGAGAGGCTGAGGGCGACACTGCCTCCGGACAAGTCCATGCCTCACCTGATGGATGATATAGATGGCGTACTGGAGCTGCTGCCGCTGCAGGAATGGGTGCAGGTAGTACAGGAAATGCCGGAGGTGTGTTTCCCGATTTCGGTGGGGGATAATCAGAGCTGTGCGGTACTGAGGCATGCAGTTTGGTGGGGTGTAAAACCCTCCCTCCTGGACCAGCGGGTTCCTCTCCTGAATGCCAGCGAGTGACGGGATCCTGTCGAACTGGATGCTCAGGGGACCCACTGATAGGACGAAAGAGACTGATAACACATTTCTTATCCATTGCAACATCCACTTGTCTACTTCCCAGCTGTCCCATCATTATCCATGCATACACACTCCCAACATCCTCTCACACTCCCCGTCCCTCCCAACATCCCCTCACACTCCCCGTCCATCCCAACATCCCCTCACACTCCCCGTCCCTCCCACTGTCCTCTCACACTCCCCGTCCCTCCCAACATCCCCTCACACTCCCCGTCCATCCCAACATCCCCTCACACTCCCCGTCCATCCCAACATCCCCTCACACTCCCCGTCCCTCCCACTGTCCCCTCACACTCCCCGTCCGTCCCAACATCCCCTCACACTCCCCGTCACTCCCAACATCCCCTCACACTCCCCGTCACTCCCAACATCCCCTCACACTCCCCGTCCCTCCCACTGTCCCCTCACACTCCCCGTCCCTCCCACTGTCCTCTCACACTCCCCGTCCCTCCCAACATCCCCTCACACTCCCCGTCCATCCCACTGTCCCCTCACACTCCCCGTCCCTCCCACTGTCCTCTCACACTCCCCGTCCCTCCCAACATCCCCTCACACTCCCCGTCCCTCCCACTGTCCTCTCACACTCCCCGTCCCTCCCAACATCCCCTCACATTCCCCGTCCATCCCAACATCCCCTCACACTCCCCGTCCATCCCAACATCCCCTCACACTCCCCGTCCATCCCAACATCCCGTCACACTCCCTGTCCCTCCCACTGTCCCCTCACACTCCCCGTCCGTCCCAACATCCCCTCACACTCCCCGTCACTCCCAACATCCCCTCACACTCCCCGTCCCTCCCACTGTCCTCTCACACTCCCCGTCCCTCCCAACATCCCTTCACACTCCCCGTCCATCCCAACATCCCCTCACACTCTCCGTCCCTCCCACTGTCCCCTCACACTCCACGTCCCTCCCACTGTCCCCTCACACTCCCCGTCCCTCCCACTGTCCCCTCACACTCCCCGTCCCTCCCAACGTCCCCTCACACTCCCCGTCCCTCCCACTGTCCCCTCACACTCCCCGTTCCCCCCAACATCCCCTCACACTCCCCGTCCCTCCCACTGTCCCCTCACACTCCCCGTCCCTCCCACTGTCCCCTCACAATCCCCGTCCCTCCCACTGTCCCCTCACACTCCCCGTCCCTCCCACTGTCCCCTCACACTCCCCGTCCATCCCAACATCCCCTCACACTCCCCGTCCCTCCCACTGTCCCCTCACACTCCACGTCCCTCCCAACATCCCCTCACACTCCCCGTACCTCCCACTGTCCCCTCACACTCCCCGTACCTCCCGCTGTCTCCTCACACTCCCCGTCCCTCCCACTGTCCCCTCACACTCCCCGTCCCTCCCACTGTCCCCTCACACTCCCCGTCCCCTCACACTCCCCGTCCCTCCCAACATCCCCTCACACTCCCCGTCCCTCCCACTGTCCCCTCACACTCCCCGTCCCTCCCAACATCCCCTCACACTCCCCGTCCCTCCCAACATCCCCTCACACTCCCCGTCCCTCCCACTGTCCCCTCACACTCCCCCGTCCATCCCAACATCCCCTCACACTCCCCGTCCCTCCCAACGTCCCCGCACACTCCCCGTCCCTCCCACTGTCCCCTCACACTCCCCGTCCCTCCCACTGTCCCCTCAACACTCCCGTCCCACCCACTGTCCCCTCACACTCCCCGTCCCTCCCACTGTCCCCTCACACTCTCCGTCCCTCCCACTGTCCCCTCACACTCCCCGTCCCTCCCATCATCCCCTCACACTCCCCGTCCCTCCCACTGTCCCCTCACACTCCCCGTCCCTCCCACTGTCCCCTCACACTCCCCGTCCCTCCCAACATCCCCTCACACTCCCCGTCCCTTCCAACATCCCCTCACACTCTCCGTCCCTTCCAACATCCCCTCACACTCCCCGTCCCTCCCACTGTCCCCTCACACTCCCCGTCCCTCCCACTGTCCCCTCACACTCTCCGTCCCTCCCATTGTCCCCTCACACTCCCCGTCCCTCCCACTGTCCCCTCACACTCCCCGTCCCTCCCACTGTCCCCTCACAATCCCCGTCCCTCCCACTGTCCCCTCACACTCCCCGTCCCTCCCACTGTCCCCTCACACTCCCCGTCCCTCCCACTATCCCCTCACACTCCCCGTCCCTCCCACTGTCCCCTCACACTCCCCGTCCCTCCCAACATCCCCTCACACTCCCCGTCCCTCCCACTGTCCCCTCACACTCCCCGTCGCTCCCACTGTCCCCTCACACTCCCCCGTCCCTCCCACTGTCCCCTCACACTCCCCGTCCCTCCCAACATCCCCTCACACTCCCCGTCCCTCCCACTGTCCCCTCACACTCCCCGTCCCTCCCACTGTCCCCTCACACTCCCCGTCCCTCCCACTGTCCCCTCACACTCCCTCCCACCGTCCCCTCACACTCCCCGTCCCTCCCACTGTCCCCTCACACTCCCCGTCCCTCCCATCATCTCCTCACACTCCCCGTCCCTCCCACTGTCCCCTCACACTCCCCGTCCCTCCCAACATCCCCTCATACTCCCCGTCCCTCCCACTGTCCCTTCACACTCCCCGTCCATCCCAACATCCCCTCACACTCCCCGTCCCTCCCAACGTCCCCTCACACTCCCCGTCCCTCCAACTGTCCCCTCACACTCCCCCATCCATCCCAACATCCCCTCACACTCCCCGTCCCTCCCAACATCCCCTCACACTCCCCGTCCCTCCCACTGTCCCCTCACACTTCCCGTCCATCCCAACGTCCCCTCACATTCCCCGTCCCCCCCACTGTCCCCTCACACTCCCCGTCCCTCCCACTGTCCCCTCACACTCCCCGTCCCTCCCACTGTCCCCTCACACTCCCCGTCCCTCCCACATCGCCTCCCCTCCCCCCCCCCACTCCCCTTCCCTCCGAACATCCCCTCACACTCCTGTCACGCCCCCATGGTCCCTGCCCCATCACATTGCAGTGCCATTCTGCCAAGCTGGGTAATGTTGGCAGCCTTACCCAGATACGGTGATTTGTCCGGGCAGTCGGGCAGGCCCTGCGTGCCAGAGATGGGCCGCTGGATTAGGCTGAGATTGGTGTAGACATCGTGAGTCTTTGTGTAGTCCCAGGCAGGTTCTCCGCTCCAGGAGAAGAAGGCGACCATGCTCTGGAGCCCTCCGAAGGAATAGTACACCAGAAAACACAACTGCGAAGCCACCAGAATCAAAAAAGTGCACTGCCGGTCAAGCCAGGGGCTCATCTCTCTTCGGGGGAGGCAGGGGGGAGGGATTGTTCTTCAACCTAGAGTTGTAGGGAACAAGACAAGAGTTGTTAGCCTCATTGTCAATTCCCAGGGGATCAGAGTGAGATTACTGTGTCGGAGGCGAGTTTATGAGGGTTGGGAGTGAGCATGAAGATGTTCGGGGGGGAGGGGCGAGGATATGGGATCGGGAGGGGCAGATATGGGATCGGGGGGGAGGATACGGGATCGGGGGGAGGATACGGGATCGGGGGGGAGGATACGGGATCGGGGGGGAGGATACGGGATCGGGGGGGAGGATACGGGATCGGGGGGGGAGGATACGGGATCGGGGGGAGGATACGGGATCGGGGGGGAGGATACGGGATCGGGGGGAGGATACGGGATCGGGGGGAGGATACGGGATCGTGGGGAGGATACGGGATCGGGGGGGAGGATACGGGATCGGGGCGAGGAGGATACGGGATCGGGGCGAGGAGGATACGGGGTCGGGGGGAAGGTTACGGGGTCGGGGGGAAGGTTACGGGGTCGGGGCGAGGTTACGGGGTCGGGGCGAGGTTACGGGGTCGGGGCGAGGTTACGGGGTCGGGGCGAGGTTACGGGGTCGGGGCGAGGTTACGGGGTCGGGGCGAGGTTACGGGATCGGGGCGAGGTTACGGGGTCGGGGCGAGGTTACGGGGTCGGGGCGAGGTTACGGGGTCGGGGCGAGGTTACGGGGTCGGGGCGAGGTTACGGGGTCGGGGCGAGGTTACGGGGCCGGGGCGAGGTTACGGGGTCGGGGCGAGGTTACGGGGTCGGGGCGAGGTTACGGGGTCGGGGCGAGGTTACGGGGTCGGGGCGAGGTTACGGGGTCGGGGCGAGGTTACGGGGTCGGGGCGAGGTTACGGGGTCGGGGCGAGGTTACGGGGTCGGGGCGAGGTTACGGGGTCGGGGCGAGGTTACGGGGTCGGGGCGAGGTTACGGGGTCGGGGCGAGGTTACGGGGTCGGGGGCGAGGTTACGGGGTCGGGGCGAGGTTACGGGGTCGGGGCGAGGTTACGGGGTCGGGGCGAGGTTACGGGGTCGGGGCGAGGTTACGGGGTCGGGGCGAGGTTACGGGGTCGGGGCGAGGTTACGGGGTCGGGGCGAGGTTACGGGGTCGGGGCGAGGTTACGGGGTCGGGGCGAGGTTACGGGGTCGGGGCGAGGTTACGGGGTCGGGGCGAGGTTACGGGGTCGGGGCGAGGTTACGGGGTCGGGGCGAGGTTACGGGGTCGGGGCGAGGTTACGGGGTCGGGGCGAGGTTACGGGGTCGGGGCGAGGTTACGGGGTCGGGGCGAGGTTACGGGGTCGGGGCGAGGTTACGGGGTCGGGGCGAGGTTACGGGGTCGGGGCGAGGTTACGGGGTCGGGGCGAGGTTACGGGGTCGGGGCGAGGTTACGGGGTCGGGGCGAGGTTACGGGGTCGGGGCGAGGTTACGGGGTCGGGGCGAGGTTACGGGGTCGGGGCGAGGTTACGGGGTCGGGGCGAGGTTACGGGGTCGGGGCGAGGTTACGGGGTCGGGGCGAGGTTACGGGGTCGGGGCGAGGTTACGGGGTCGGGGCGAGGTTACGGGGTCGGGGCGAGGTTACGGGGTCGGGGCGAGGTTACGGGGTCGGGGCGAGGTTACGGGGTCGGGGCGAGGTTACGGGGTCGGGGCGAGGTTACGGGGTCGGGGCGAGGTTACGGGGTCGGGGCGAGGTTACGGGGTCGGGGCGAGGTTACGGGGTCGGGCCACAGTATTTATGTTCAGTTTCTGGTCAATGGTAACCCCCAGGATGCAGGCAGTTTGGGATTCAGTGATGGTAATGTCATTCAATGTCAAGAGAATATAGATACATCGATACATTGAAGATAGGAGCAGGAGGAGGCCTTTTGGCCCTTCGAGCCTGCTCTGCCATTCATCACGATCATGGCTGATCATCCAACTCAATCGCCTAATCCTGCTCTCTCCCCATCGCCTTTGATCCCATTCTCCCCAAGTGCTATATCCAGCCGCCAGTTTTAGCATCAACTACTTCCTGTAGTAATGAATTCCACAGGCTCACCACTCTTTGGGTGAAGAAATGTCTCCTTATCTCTGTCCGAAATGGTTTACCCTGAATCCTCAGACTGTGACCCCTGGTTCTAGACACACCTATCATTGGTTACATCTTGAAAATGAAAATCACTTATTGTCACAAGTAGGCCTCAAATGAAGTTACTGTGAAAAGCCCGTAGTCGCCACATTCCGCCGCCTGTTCGGGGAGGCTGGTACAGGAATTGACCCGTGCTGCTGGCCTGCCTTGGTCTGCTTCCAAAGCCAGTGATTTAGCCCAGTGTGCTAAACCAGCCCCTCGCATCTACCCTGTTTAGTCCTATTAGAATTTTATAAGTCTCTATGAGATCCCCCCTCATTCTTCTGAACTCCAGCGAGAACAATCCCAACCGAGTCAATCTCTCCTCATATGACAGTCCCGCCATCCCTGGAATCAGTCTGGTAAACCTTTGCTGCACTCCCTCGAGAGCAAGAACATCCTTCCTCAGAGAAGGAGACCAAAACTGCACACAATACTCCAAATGTGGCCTCACCAAGGCCCTGTACAATTGCAGCAACACATCCCTGCTTCTATACTCGAAACCTCTCGCAATGAAGGCCAACATACCATTAGCCTTCTTTACCGCCTGCTGCACCTGCATGCTTACCTTCAGCTACTGGTGCACAAGGACACCCAGGTTCCCGCTGCACACTTCCCTCTCCCACTTTACAGCCATTCAGGTAGTAATCTGCCTTCCTGATTTTGCTTCCAAAATGAATAACCTCACACTTATCCAAATTATACTGCATCTGCCATTGGTTTGCCCACTCGCCCAACCTGTCCAGATCTTGCTGTAGGATCCCTGCATCCTCGTCACAATTCACCCTCCCACCTAATTTGGTATCATCTGTAAACTTTGCAAATTTGTGTGGCGCGAATGTAATTTGCCATTTTTCAGCCCAAGTCTGGAAGTCAAAAAAGGTCCACATTAAAAAGCTGGTTTCTCCCTGGAACTGTAGACATTTGGCTTGCGGGCATGGAGAGGTTGCAGCGGACAGTCCAGTGGCTTTGTAAAGCGAACGATTGTACCACTCCTTCAGCTTACAGTTTGTGACTCATTACCGAGTTGCTGTGCTTCACATATTAATTCAACTCAGAAAACTTGGAGAATAATTGCAAGCGCGCAGACTTTCTTTAAATCGAATAAAGAGAAGATTTTTAAAATCTCACATCTTCAGCAGTTCAACACGAATCCGCTCTGCGATATTAGCTTCGTACAGTTGCGTCTGTACAGCCACATGAATTAGAAGCAGGAGCAGGCCACTCGGCCCCTCCATTCTGCTCCGCCATTCAATAAGATCACGGCTGATCTGACTCTAACCTTGATCCCAGATTCCCGCTGACAGGACCCCCCCCCTCCCCGATAACCCCTCACCTCCCCCCTTGTTAAACTAGAATCTATCCTCCTCGGCCTTCCACTGCCTTTGAGGAAGACTCTGCTTCCACTGCCTTTGAGGAAGACTCTGCTTCCACTGTCTTTGAGGAAGACTCTGCTTCCACTGCCTTTGAGGAAGACTCTGCTTCCACTGCCTTTGAGGAAGACTCTGCTTCCACTGTCTTTGAGGAAGACTCTGCTTCCACTGCCTTTGAGGAAGACTCTGCTTCCACTGCCTTTGAGGAAGACTCTGCTTCCACTGTCTTTGAGGAAGACTCTGCTTCCACTGCCTTTGAGGAAGACTCTGCTTCCACTGCCTTTGAGGAAGACTCTGCTTCCACTGCCTTTGAGGAAGACTCTGCTTCCACTGCCTTTGAGGAAGACTCTGCTTCCACTGCCTTTGAGGAAGCGGCTCATGACCTTCTGAGAGAAAACGTCCCCTAATCTCTGTCTGAAATGGTCGATCCCTTATTTTTAAACAGTGACCCCAATTCTTGATTCTCCCACAAGGAGAAAAAACCTCTCTGCATCCCCCTGCGCCCCCCCCCCCCCCCCCCCCGCCAATTCCCCTCAGGATCTCAAAGGTTTTGATCAAGCCGCCTCTTACCTGTCTAAACTCTAGTGGATACAAATTTAATGTCTCCAACCTTTCCTCGTAAGACAACCTGTCTATTCCTGGTATTAGACCCAGCTTCTAATGCACTTACATTCTTTAATAAGGAGACCAATACTCCTGATGCTCTGTGCAACTGAAGCATAATCTCTCTGTCTTTGTAATCAATTCCCCTCACAATAAACTATAACATTCTATTAGATTCCAAATTGGGCAGCATGGTAGCACAGTGGTTAGCACTGTGGCTTTACAGCTCCAGGGTCCCAGGTTCGATACCCCACTCGGTCACTGTCTGTGCGGAGTCTGCATGTTATCCTCGTGTGTGCGTGGGTTTCCTCCGGGTGCTCCGGTTTCCTCCCACAGTCTAAAGATGTGCAGGTTAGGTAGATTGGACATACTAAATTGCCCTTAGTGTACAAAAAAGGGTTATTGGGTTACGGGATTGGGTGGAAGTGAGGGCTTAAAGTGGGTCAGTGCAGACTCGAGGGGCCGAATGTCCTCCCTCTACACTGTATGTTCTATGTCTATGTAATTAATCACTGTACCTGTACATTCACCTTTTAATATTCATGCACCAGGACACCCAGATCCCTCTATACCTCAGAGCTCTGCAATCTCTCACCATTTAGACAATATGCTTCTTTTTTTATTCACAATTACCCACATTATACTCCATTTGCGAGAAGTAGGCCACTCACTTCACCTAGTCAAAGAACAAAGAAAATTACAGCACAGGAACAGGCCACTTCGGCCCTCCCAGCCTGCGCCGATCCAGATCCTTTATCTAAACCTGTCTCCTATTTTCCCAGGTCTACTTCCCTCTGTTCCCGCCCGTTCATATACCTGTCTAGATGCCTCTTAAATGATGCTATCGTGCCCGCCTCTACCACCTCCGCTGGCGTCATCAGCAAATTGAACAACTTGTTCAAGTCAAGAGTACAGGAAACATAGGAATTGAAAAATGAAAATTGCTTATTGTCACAAGTAGGCTTCAAATTAAGTTACTGTGAAAAGCCCCTAGTTGCCACATTCCAGCGCCTGTTCGGGGAGGCTGGTACGGCAATTGAACCGTGCTGCTGGCCTGCCTTGGTCTGCTTTCAAATCCAGCGATTTAGCCCAGTGCTAAACAGCCCCATTAGGTGATTAGGAATTAGGAGAAGTTGGCAATTCAGCCCTTCGAGACTGCTCCGTGTTCAATCAGATCATGGCTGATCTCTTCCTACCTGTGCCCCACATCCCTTTCACCCATTTTGCATCAGGAATACATCTATCTCCCTCCTGAAACCATTTAATGATTCAGACTCCACCGCACTATGGGGCAGTGATTTCCACAAATTCACCATCCTCTGCGAGAACTGCCTCCTCATCTACCTCCTCTCAACCTGTATCTGTGACCTCTTGTTTAGATTGCGCCGTAAGGGGGGACCATTTGGTCGATATTTACTTTATCAAGCCCATTTTGTATTTTATACAACTCGAAATGATCTTCTCCCATTCTTCTAAACTCCAGCAAGTATGAGCCCAAATTGTTCAATCTCTCCTCATTCGTCAACCATTTAATTCATCCCCAGAATCAATCTGGTGAATCTCCTCTGAACTGTCTCCAATGTCACCACATCCTTCCTCAAATAAGGAGACCAAAACTGGACACAATTCTCCAGATGTGGCCTCACCAACACCCTATGCAACTGCAACAACACTTCTCTACTTTTATACTCCAGTCCTTTTGCAATAAACGCTATAATTCTATTATTCTAATTTGCCCATTCAATCCCTAAATTTGACGAGGATGACGTGGAGACCTTCTTTGTGTTTTTTGACAGAGTAGCTGAGTAAGTGGAGTGGCAAACCATGAGGCTAATTTTAAGAGGGTTGGAGCTGGATCCTGAGGCATTCCATCAGGGATTCCATACCTTTCGAAGATGGCAGCACAAGATACGTATCGAATTAGAATGACTTAAGCAGTTCACACTTGCTTGGTGGAAAGGAGCACTTAAGGACATGGACACAGATGAGAACCTCAGAGAAATACAGCTCCTCAAAGATTTAAAAAATTCACTCCCTCTCCCAATAAAAACATGCAGAGGGGAACAAAAAGTGGCAGGTCCCAGACAGGCAGAACCTCCGATTAGGAGCTTGTTCAAAAGCGCTAATCCCAAAAGGAATCCTTCCCTAATCACCCCCCCCCCCCCCAGAAATCTGGAAGGATAGGAGATGGGAGAGTGATAGGAAGCCGAGCTGGGACAGAAGGGAATGTTGGAGACCAGGGAACCCTGTTCAGACCAGAAAGGATGGTGCTGAGAAAGGAATAACGCTCGGTGGCCTGTGTCTGTCCGCAAGGCCGGACATCTTTGTCCTGATTGTTGGAAGTTACAGGGGAAGCCTGTAGGATTTATTGGGACACACATGTGATGTTGTACGAAGTAAATAATGGCATGATGGGAAAACTGGTCAACTACTGGGTACAATGAAAGAAAAACTGACTTTGCACGAATAAGATCAGAGAAGGTCAAGTTGTTCCGAAATGCCTGGGCTCTGTAAATTCTGATAAGACTAACTCGTCATAACCCAAAGCAGTCTAAATACGACAAGATAGGGCCAGAACAAGTCTCCTCCGATTCTTAAACATGCGATCAAAAGACAAGATAATGGTATGAGACCCAGAGTCCTGAAAGGTCAGCCTGTTTTATGATATTGCTTATGTTTTTACTTCTGATCGAATTCCTGACTAAGCTGTAGTCACATAATCTTGATTCTGATAATGTATAAATATCGAGCGGATTCTCTGTGAAAGCGCGGACTTGAGAAGGAAACAGCAGTTTTTACTGACTGCTCTCTGACTTCAAGTTTCAGCCATTACTGCATGCAGCTGTAATTCGTAAATAAAGCTTTGTTTTGTTTTCGTAACGAGCGTTGTTGAATCTTTCTATCACAGTCCAGAAGCGGGAAAAATATTGACTTCGACACACAGGCCCTGTGCAGAAAGAGAGAGAGGCAGGCAGAGAACATAGCACACCAGGCTATGGCTCAGATTGCAGGAACACACCCCTGTAAGTGCACCTGAGAGAATGGGTGAGACAAATAAAGTCCCTGTGGATTACAAGCATTTCGTGCCAAATGGAAAGGTTTCCTGCAACCATCTGGGATGGCCACTTTCAAAGGGAAATATGGCCACTGGCAAAGAATCATGGGAAATATGGCCAATGCACGATCCAGACAAACTCAGAGCTTAAATATATATTTGCCACTAGATAGCCAGACAAACCCCCAGCCAATTTGCATTCTAATGGCCCATTTCCCCAGAACAAAAGACTTGTACTCGGGTATCAGATACAGACTCATCGACTCCACTCCCTTCACCCAGGAAGCCCAAACAGCCACGGTCAATGTAGTTACATTGTATATCTTGTGTTGCCCTATTATGTATTCTCATGTATTTTCTTGAATTCTGTTCAATTCCCTTTTCTTCCCATGTACTGAATGATCTGTTGAGCTGCTTGCAGAAAAATACTTTTCACTGTACCTCGGTACACGTGACAATAAACAAATCCAATCCAATGACCGCTCAGGACACGCCCAGCCATCAAGGCACCCGCCCCTTTATTGGCCAAAATCGAAGGCAGTAATCGAAGCCTGACGAATTATTGGGTCCAAAGCTAAGGACCGCCTGAAAGAGCGCGAAACCCCAGAAGGATAAAGAGAGACACTGTCATCTGTTCAGTCTCTGTTGGCCCTGGTGCTCGGTCTCTCTTGGCCCCAGCTTACACCTAAAAACAATTGCAGCATCACAATCCAGAAGCAAGTTCAAGACCAACGATCACTACCAGACGGATGAGCCCAACAGAAACGAAGTCACTTCTCCAGACCCAGCCACGCAAGATCCGAACAAAGGCCTTGTTCCTCTGCATAAAGCCGGGTGCCTGAAGTTAAGTACAGGTTGTTGTAGTTGTTAGGTGTAATTTAGCTTGTAGTGTTTTATGCTGCTTGTCGAAGTAAATGTGTGTAAATAAACTATCACTGAACTTGAACTAACTGGTTGTTGGGTCTTTGAACCGGTTAAAGCCTTGTGGTGGTATCATTTGATTCCTGGCGACTCAGAAAAGCAATGTCATCATTAATAACTATCAGTTTCCAGTTAAAAGAGCAACATTATTGGTGCGAATTGCCAACATTACAAAGAGCAAGACAGGTAAATCTGTAGTCATGCTGAGGTTATAATGGCGCCAGGCAATCTGTACTGCTGACAGGTGAGGCAGATTTTGCAGAACCGCATCATGTCTTTGTGGAGGTTTGGCCAGTAAAAATGCAAGTTTCTGTGGGCTAGTCAGCGCAATTGACTGGAAGGCTGGTTTGTGATGCGGAGCGGCGCCAACAGCGGAGGTTGATATCCCATACCCGCTGAGATTGCCATTAAAGCCCTGCCTTCTCAACCTTGTCCCTTGCTTCTTCGAGGAGCTTTATTTCTCTCAGGTTTTTAACCTCAGGGTAAATCAGCAGCAGTCATCTCTCTCTCTCTCACACACACACACACACACACACACACACACACACACACACACAAAGAGATTCCCGTATACGGGAATCACAAGCCCGCAGAAGCCAGCGTTTTTACTGGTCGCGCCGCCACAACGATGCGGTGAGAGGCTCTGGAAAACCCGGTCAGGTAGCGGGGAAACCGCAGCCTGCAACCGAACCTGCACTTCTGACTTTCCTACCCGCCTTTGGGAACCCTTCAGCAAAGTGCTGGTGGCTTGCGTGGGAACGCTGCCCAAAGCACCAGCACGTTCCTACTATTCTGGATGGGGCGCACTGATTCCCAGAGGCCATTTCCCCGGAGAGTTCTCTCTGCCAATGTAGTCGTGAAGTGATTTTAAAAAAAATATAAACTTAAGAGTACCCAATTATTGTTTTCCAATTAAGGGCCAATTTAGCGTGGCCAATCCGCCTACCCGGCACATCTTTGGGTTGAAGGGGGCGAGACCCACGCAGACACGGGGGAGAATGTGCAAACTCCACACGGACAGTGACCCAGAGCCGGGATCGAACCTGGGACCTCGGCGCCATGAGGCAGCAGTGCTAACCACTGTGCCGTGCCGCCCTTGGCAGTGAAGAGATTACCACAATTCTATACCAGTTGGATCAAAGTTCGAACTTCCTGTCCAGAATATTCCAGAAAGTCGTGGTTAACCTGGGTGCTAAGCTAGCGAAAGTCTTCAGCATACCGCCCACAGCCAGAAGGAGGCGGAAAACTGCGCCACCAAACCCCGGCAGAAAAACAAATCAGGGCGTTTACGGTCATGAGCGGCCCCCATTGACTTGGATGAAGGACTGGGTTTTCTTCGGCCCGCTGCCAGGGACTCGCCCAATGAAGCCATCAGATTAGTTTATGGAAACCAAGTGAAGCGGGACTAATCAAGGGAGAACCTTTTAGAAGAGAATATGGAGGCCTCCATGTCAGGCAATATGTCTGTGGTCCGCGGGCGGCTCAGGGGACATGTGGTGGACGGCATGGTGGCACAGTGGTTAGCACTGTTGTTTCACAGTGCCAGGATCCCAGGTTCGATTCCCGGCTTGTGTCACTGTCTGTGCGGAGTCTGCACGTTCTCCCCGTGTCTGCGTGGGTTTCCTCCCACAACTCCCGTGCTTGTTAGCTGAATTGGCCATTCTGAATTCTCCCTCTGTGACCCGAACAGGCGCCGGAGTGTAGCGACTAGGGGACTTTCACAGTAACTTCATTGCAGTGTTAATGTGAGTCCACTTGTGACAACAAAGATTATTATTACGTAGCCCGGGAGCCCTGCAAACTCTCCCAAGCAGCTATGAAAAAGCGGGCAGGCAAACTTGCCACGGCCTGAACTCTTCAACCACGAGACGTTGGGGGCGATTCTCCGAGCCCCTCGTCGGGCCAGAGAATCGGCACAACCGCGCCACGATGCCCCGACGCTGGCACCCGATTCTCCAAGGTGCGAAGAATCAGCGCCATTTGCACCGGCGCAGAGCTGGCCGCTGGGCCGTTGGAACCAGCGGGGCCGCCAATTCTCCGGCCCAGCGGATACGACAGAGTCCCGCTGGGACTCTACGGGAACGTTCGGGGCGGCAGCCTGTGGGGGAGGGGGGCTCCGATGGGGTCTGGCCCGCGATCGGGGCCCACCGATTGGCGGGCCAGCCTCCCCCCCCCCTCTCCGAGTCTACTTTCTGGCGCGGCCGGCCACTGAACACCGACGCCATGCTGAGTCGGGGCCTGCACGCTAAAGAAGTCCCCCGCGTATGCGCAAATTGGCGAGGCGCCAATTTGGCGCCGGGGAGGGAGGCTGGAGTGGAGTGAACCGGAATCGGTCGTACCCGGGCCCTGTTCGCGCTGTCGTGAAACGCGACGCCGTTCACGACGGCGCGAACACTTGGGCTCCATTTTGGAGAATCGCCCCCCTATGTGTTCGTGCTCAACCCAATACAGGGTGAAATCCCTGAAAGCTCCATTCAGTGGCCTGTTCAGGGTAGAGTGATGGTATGGGCATGTTTGTGTGTGAATGTGTGCAAGCTGTGTTGCTAAGGGTAAAGCTGTGTGTGTGTGTGTGCGCGCCCAGGGTCAAACAAAGGAGAGGTTCCTGGAGTCAGATTGCCTGTGGAATGTACAGGGATGAAAGGATTAAGCTGTCATCTTCTGGCTTTTTTGGTAACAAAGCCCGTATGCTGCATCTTAACCTTATAAATGAACAAGAGGAGATTTGTCATTTGCATTTGGGGACAAGTGTTGATGTCGATGTGCAGCTGTTGCATTTCAAAAGAGTCTAAAACATTTATCAAAGAACATTTTCACTTTACAGGTATGTGAGTAAACAGGGGCAGGTGCTTTAAAATGTTATTGACCCAAATACTGTATAGAGGTTAAGTTGGAACCTGAAAGCTTTGAATAATTGGGAGCCACAGTCTTCAAAGGGATGTGTGGGGAGCCAAGAAGGGGTGAAAATGGATTGCAACTCTAGTTAGCTGCCTTGCAGGGTGGGGTGTGTGTGTGTTCCTGTGCCAGTTCCTGTGTTTTCACGTGGGTTTGGGGAGCTGTGAAAGTCTTTTAATTGACGAAAAGCAACTCGGGTTTTATGGGGCCTGGACAATATTTATCCTGAGAAACTGTCTTATTTAGCTCTGTGGATTCATAGAAAAGTTACAGCACAGTCGGGAGGCCATTCGGCCCATCTTGTCCATGCCAGCCTGAGTACTCCCAGATACTCTTTCTAATCCCACCTGCACCCAGTCCATAGCCCTGTAGCATACAGCACTTACGATGCAGATCTAGGCACTGTTTAAAAGAGTTTCGGGTCTCTGCCTCCACCACCAACTCGGGCAGCGAATTCCCGACTCCCACTACCCCCTGCTTGAAAAGGTTCTTCCTCACGTCCCTTCTACACTTTCTGCCTCTTATCTTGAATCTCTGTCCCCTGGGTCTAGAATTCTCCACCAAGGGAAACAATATAAATCTGTCCACTCCATCTCTTCCCCTCATAATTCTGTGCACCTCAATTAAGTCACCCCTCAGCCCTCTTCGTTCCGAGGAAAATAACCCCAACCTATCCAATCCCTCCTCATAGCCTCGTTCTGGGAGGTCGTGGCACGTACATAGAACAAAGAACATTACAGCGCAGTATAGGCCCTTCGGCCCTCGATGTTGTGCCGACCTCTGAAACCCTCTAAAGTCCCTCTACACTATTCCCTTATCGTCCATATGCCTATCCAAGGACCATTTGAATGCATTTAGTGTTGGCGAGTCCACTACTGTTGCAGGCAGGGCATTCCACGCCTATTCACTGTCCACCCTATCTAATCCTCTGATCATCTTGTATACCTCAATTAAGTCACCTCTTAACCTTTACTTCTCGGTTTGGGTCATATTTCCTGGATAATATGGTTTAAGAATCTATCAGGGCTGTTGCCAAAATGATCGCTTTATTATGCACCTTTAATTAAGCATTTTGGGGGTTTCTTTGGTTAAGATCTGTTTCTAAACTGCATCTTTTATCTTGCGTGTTTCAGTTTTATATTTTCTTTTCTTCACCACTTTTAATAAATATTTTATTTCTTCAAAATTTTAAACGTTAGCAGGGGCGTCCTGTGCTTTTGTGTTCAGTAGCTTTCCCTCCTTGTTTCTACAATACGAAAAGAAAGGATTTACTGTCAGATGGGGACGGTTTTCGCCCTGAGATTTGTCTGGTTCCAGCATTATCAGCTGCAGCCATAACAGCAGCAATGAGAGTTTGGGGGGGGGGGGGGGGGGGGGGGGGGTCGAACTATTTGATCAACAGCCCAGACCGGAGGAGGAAAAAACCGCAGCTGTGTCACGTCAACACTTTAAAGCTGTGCCACAGCTGGGAAGGGGACAAGCACGGTAGCGTAGTGGTTAGCACAATTGCTTCACAGCTCCAGGGTCCCAGGTTCGATTCCGGCTTGGGTCACTGTCTGTGCGGAGTCGGCACGTCCTCCCTGTGTGTGCGTGGGTTTCCTCCGGGTGCTCCGGATTCTTCCCACAGTCCAAAGATGTGCAGGTTAGGTGGATTGGCCATGATAAATTGCCCTTCGTGTCCAAAATTGCCCTTAGTGTTGGGTGGGGTTACTGGGTTATGGGGATAGGGTGGAGGTGTGGATCTTGGGTAGGGTGCTCTTTCCAAGATCCGGTGCAGACTCGATGGGCCGAATGGCCTCCTTCTGCACTGTAAATTATATGATAATCTATGATAAAGCTGGTAACGTACGGTCTGTCAGATAGCAAAAGAAACAGTGAGGTATCCTTTGGAGACCCAAACTGAACCCCCTATCCAGTTAGCAAAGACAGAAAGTTTTAAGTTCATAAGTTACAGGAGCAGAATCAGGCCATTCGACCCATCAAGTCTGCTCCACCATTCGATCATGGGGCTGATATGTTTCTCATCCCCATTCTCCTGTCTTCTCCCATAACCCCTGACCCCCTTATTAATCAAGCAATCCTCTTATTAATCAAGAACTCCAGATTTGTGTTTGAGGTGCTGTTACCAACAGGGCTACAGGCCAAGAGCTGGATGGTGAAATTAGACAGAATAATTATTTCTTAAAACAGAAGAACTGGGAGCAGGAGTGGGCAATTTAATCTCTCGAGCCTGCTCCACCGTTCAATACGATCATGGCTGATCTCATCCTGACCTCAACTCCGCCGTTCTCCCTGTCCTCCATAACCCTTCAACCCATTACCAATTAAGGCTTCTCCTTAAATTTATTCAGTGTCCCAGCATCCATACTCACCTATTTAAAGTAAGAAGTCTTACAACACCAGGTTAAAGTCCAACAGGTTTGTTTCAAACACTAGCTCTCGGAGCACTGCTCCTTCCTCAGGTGAATGAAGAGGTAGGTTCCAGAAACATATATAGAGACAAAGTCAAAAATGCCAGACAATGCTTTGAATGCGAGCATTTGCAGGTAATTAAGTCTTTACAGATCCAGAGAGAGGGGCAATCCCAGGTTAAAGAGGTGTGAATTGTCTCGAGCCAGGACAGTTGGGAGGATTTTGCAAGCCCAGACCAGATGGTGGGGGGTGAATGTAATGCGACATGAATCCCAGGTCCCGGTTGAGGCCGCACTCATGTGTGCGGAACTTGGATAAAAGTTTCTGCTCAGCGATTCTGCGTTATCACACGTCCGGAGGGGCCCAATTCGACTCTTTCCTCTTCGGTTGCCGCACTGCAGATCTCTCGGTCTACTGTTCCGGCTCATTGGTTGACTCATTGGCCTCTTGTGGAAGAACTCCCGGAGCCTCATTTGCCTGATGAATTCATCCGTGTCTGCTGAGAGACTGCTGGGATCTATTTTGGTGGTAGTACAGAAATTGAGCCCTCTGCTGAGGACTTTGATTGCGTCTGGTTGAAGGGTGTAGTCCGACAAGTTGACAATAGATTTCCCTGTATTGTTTTCTACTGTGGTACCGGGGGAGGCTTGGTTGCTGCTGGTGGTGATGCCGAGTTTCTCAAGCTTCCTGGTCTTGGTGTGCACACAGGTGGTGTAGTATGGTTGTCTCATCTGTTTGGCGATGTTCCGCAGCTGGTCTGCTGCGTCCTAAGCGCAAATTGAGAATATGGCCTCTATCTTGGTTTCCAGGTTGCGGCGTCTGCTGTCGAGCTGGTGTACGAGGTTGTTGAGGAGTGTGAGAGAGGTGTGACGGCAGAGTCTCTCAGCCTAGTCCGTGTTGTAGGTCGCCTTGAGTGGGTTTGTGATCTGTAGCCCTTTCGGGATCTTGTCCGAGTTCTTGCATCTTTGTAGAAGCTTAATGTCAGTGTCTATATGCGCGATCTTCCTGGAGATCCTCTCCACTTTGAGCCGGCCCTTTGCGGTATAGATGGTAGCCATGATGTGGAGATGCCGGAGTTGGACTGGGGTGAGCACAGTAAGAAGTCTGACAACACCAGGTCAAAGTCCAACAGGTTTGTTTCAAATCACTAGCTTTCGGAGCACAGCTCCTTCCTCAGGTGAATGAAGAGGTAGGTTCCAGAAACATATATATAGACAAAGTCAAAGATGCCAGACAATGCTCAGAATGCGAGCATTTGCAGGTAATTAAGTCTTTACAGATCCAGAGATAGCGGTAACCCCAGGTTAAAGAGGTGTGAATTGTCCCAAGCCAGGACCGGTTAGGATTTCGCAAGCCCAGGCCAGATGGTGGGGGGTGAATGTAATGCGACATGAATCCAAGGACCAGGTTGAGGCTGTACTCATGTGTGCGGAGCTTGGCTATCAGTTTCTGCCCTGTGATTCTGCGTTGTCGCGCGTCCTGAAGGCCGCCTTGGAGAACGCTTACCCGGAGATCAGAGGCTGAATGCCCTTGACTGCTGAAGTGTTCCCCGATCTCAGACGAGGAGAAGCGTAACAGACATCTACAGAAGCTGAAAGATGCCCTCATACAAACGGAATATGGCGCTCGACTCATCGATCGACAGGCCCAGCGCGCCACAGCAAAAAACCACACCGACCTCCTCAAAAGACAAACACGGGATACAAACGACAGAGCACCCTTCGTCGTCCAGTAGTTCCCCGGACCGGAGAAACTACGGCATCTTCTTCGCAGCCTTCAACATGTCATCGATGAAGACGAACATCTTGCCAAGGTCATCCCCACACCCCCACTACTGGCCTTCAAACAACCGCACAACCTCAAACAAACCATTGTTTGCAGCAAACTACCCAGCCTTCAGAACAGCGACCACAACACCACACAACCCTGCCATGGCAATCTCTGCAAGACGTGCCAGATCATCAACATGGATACCACCATTACACGTGAGAACACCGCCCACCAGGTACGCGGTACATACTCGTGCGACTCAGCCAACATTATCTACCTCATACGCTGCAGGAAAGGGTGTCCTGAAGCGTGGTACATTGGCGAGACCCTGCAGACGCTGCGACAACGGATGAACGGACATTGCGCAACAATCGCCAGGCAGGAATGCTCCCTTCCAGTCGGGGAACACTTCAGCAGTCAAGGGCATTCAGCCTCTGATCTCCAGGTAAGCGTTCGCCAAGGCGGCCTTCAGGACGCGTGACAACGCAGAATCGCCGAGCAGAAAGCCAAGTTCCGCACACGAGTACGGTCTCAACCGGGACCTTGGATTCATGTCGCATTACATTCACCCCCCACCATCTGGCCTGGGCTTGCAAAATCCTACCAACTGTCCTGGCTTGAGACAATTCACACCTCTTTAACCTGGGGTTAGCCCTCTCTCTGGACCTGTAAAGACTTAATTACCTGCAACAAAGAGGCTGTTTAGCACAGGGCTAAATCGCTGGCTTTGAAAGCAGACCAAGGCAGGCCAGCAACACGGTTCAATTCCTGTACCAGCCTCCCCGAACAGGCGCCAGAATGTGGCGACTAGGGGCTTTTCACAGTAACGTTTCCAATTAAGGGGCAATTTAGCGTGGCCAATCCACCTATCCTGCACATCTTTGGTCTGTGGGGGTGAAACCCACGCAGACACGGGGAGAATGTGCAAACTCCACACGGACAGTGACCCAGGGCCGGGATTTGAACCCGGGTCCTCAGCGCCGTAGGCAGCAATGCTAACCACTGTGCTGCCCCCAATTCCCAAAAAGATTAACGCAGTGACCAAAGCCAACGTCTGCCCTGTTCCCCTGCCTGGAAGACTTCATAGAGGGAGTAGGCAAGGCAGACAAATCACTAAGGTAGACTCATAATAGGGATACTGGAAAGTGCCTTTGACCATCTGAGCGAAGGAGGTCTCGACCTTCGCAACTGCAGGTGGGTTATACCAGTGTGGAGGCATGTCATTTAGACTCGGAAATGCCTCTGCCACCTTCCAACGGCGGATAAAGCAGGGCCTACCCAACTGTGTAGTGTACCTAGACAACCTACTCGTGACCCCTTGCAAAGTTTACAAAAGGTGAGTTGGCTAGGGATCGGATGGCCCATCCAGGACAAAGTGGTGTGTCGAGAACAAGCACTGCCCAGAGCAGCAAAGGTGCAATGTGCCCATTCCCCCAGACACAACGGGAAAGGTGATTTCTACCGCAAGTCGCCAGGTTCAGATGTATTGTATCCCAGGATGTTGAAGGAAGCCAGGGAGGAAATAGTGGGCCACCCGAGAATCATTTTCCAATCCTCACTGGACACAGGCAGAGTACCGGGGGATTGGAGGTCTGCGAACGTTGTACTATTTAAAGAGGGTGTGAGGGATAGGTCAAATAATTAGAGGTCAGTCAGGCTGACTTCGGGTGGTGGGCAAATTATTGGAATCAATTCTAAGAGAAAGGTTACACCTGGATTGACCAGGGATAGTCAGCATGCTATCGTTAGGGGAAGGTCGTGTCTTCCAGCTTGCTGGAATTTTCTGAGGCAGTAACAAGGAGGATTGATGAGGATGGTGCAGTGGATGTTATCTAGATGAATTTTAGTAAGGCAATTGACGAGGTCGACTGGTCAGAAAAATAAAAGCCCCATGGGATACAGGGGAATGTGGTGAAATGGATTGACTCAGCGGCAGGAAACACAGGATAATTAATGATCAGTAGCTGCTTTTGCGAATGGAAAGCGGTTTCCAGTAGCGATCCACAGGGCCCAGTGTTGGTCCCTTTGCTATTTGTTGTAAAGAAATTAATGATTTGCAGTTAAAGAGAGGCACGATTGGGAAATTTGCAGAAGACAATGAAATTAGCCGTGTAGTTGATAGAGAAGAGGATGGCTGTCGACTCCAGGATGATATCAATGGTGCTGTTGAGTGGGCGGAGAAGTGGCAAATGCAATTCAATACTTTTGAAGAGGCCAAAGGGGGGAATATTCAATAAGTGGGAAGATATTGGGAGAGATTTGAGTGTGTGTCCACAGGTCGTTGATGATGGCAGGGCTGGTGGAGAAGGTGGTGACGAAGACACACTGAATGCTTCTCTTTGTTGGGCGAGGCACCAAACACATTTTTTTTTCTTTTTTAAAATAAATTTAGAGGACCCAATAATTTTTTTTCCAATTAAGGGGCAATTTCACGTGGGCCAATCCACCTACCCTGCACATCTTCAGGTTGTAGCGGGGAGACCCCGCAGACACGGGGGGAGAATGTGCAAACTCCACACGGATAGTGACCCGGGGCCGGGATTGATCCCGGGTCCTCGGCACTGTGAGGCAGCAGTGCTAACCACTGCGCTGCCGTGCAATACAAAAGCAGAGACAGAGATGCAGTGTTGGAATTTTATTTCACACCGGTTAGAACATGGGATTTACAGTGCAGAAGGAGGCCATTTGGCCCATCGCACCTGCACCAGCCCTTGGAAAGAGCACCCCATTTAAGCCCATAACTCCGCCCCATACCCATAACCCAGTAACCCCACCCAACCCCTTTGGACACTGAGGGCAATTTAGCACGACCAATTCACCTAACCTGCACATCTTTGGACTGTGGGAGGAAACCGGAGCACCCGGAGGAAACCCACGCACACACGGGGAGAACGTGCAGACTCCGCACAGACAGTGACCCAAGCCGGGAATCGAACCTGGGACCCTGGAGCTGTGAAGCGACAATGCTAACCATTGTGCTGCCCTACCGTTAGGCCACAGCTGGAGTTTGTGAACAGTTCTGTTCACATTACAGGACAGACATAATTGGTGTGGAGCGAGTGCAGAGGGGGTTAAGAAAGAAGATGAAAGAAAATCGCTTATTGTCACAAGTAGGCTTCAAATGAAGTTACTGTGAAAAGCCCCTAGTCACCACATTCTGGCGCCTGTTCGGGGAGGCGTGCTGCTGGCCTGCCTTGGTCTGCTTTAAAAGCCAGCGATTTAGCCTGGTGATAAACCAGCCCCGCTTTACAAGAATGTCGCCAGGGCTTGACGATTGTAGCCATGAGGAGAGATTGGATAGGCTTGGGTTGTTTTCCTCAGAAGGAGGCCGAGAGGTGACCTAATAGAGGTGTAGAAAATTATGAGGAGCCTCGACAGGGTAGACAGGAAAGACTTGTTTCCCTGTAGTTTGGGAGGGGGGGGGGGGGGGGTCAATTACCAGGCAGCGCAGGTTTAAAGTGATTGGTAGAAGGATTAAAGGGTACATGAGGAAACGGTTTTAACACAAAGGATGGTGTGCGTGTCCGGAATTCACCGCCTAAATTGGTGGTTTACAAAGTACCTGGATCTGCGCCACCTGCCCCACCTGTGACAGAAACTGTGGGTCACGCAGTGGACTCCCCAGTCACTTGAGAGTTAATTTTTAGTGTGGAAGCAAGTCATCCATGACTCTGAGCCATTGCAATTTAGCTACACTACTCGTGTAGTGAGAAGTGGGATTAGAAACGGCGGGCTAGTTTTCTCAGCCAGATGGGTTGAACGGCCTCTTTCTGTGCCGTAACTGTCCTACCGTTCTGGGTTTTTATCCCTAACTTTGGCACGACCGCTGACCCGTTAACAGACCTGTTACAGAATTAAGCAAAGCCAGTGTGGGCAAAGAGGTGCTAAAATTGCTTTCGAGGAGCCGAAAGCAGTTGCAGCAGACGGACCAGTGTTGGCAGCTTCAGATTTTAACAGAGCATTTAACACGGCCATCGATGCTCGACCTCGGGGCTGTCCTATTCTAGGAGGATAAATCGAGCACGGAGAGGTCAATCAGATATCTCCCAAGAAAATGAACAAACTGCATTCCATTGTGGAGAAGGAAACCGTAGGGTTATAACTTGATGGCCAACGCTTTGTGATATATCTAAAATGGCTTCAAGAAGGGGTCAGTGCGGTGGCACAGTGGTTAGCACTGCTGCCTCACGGCACCGAGGTCCCAGGTTTGATCCCGGCTCTGGGTCACTGTCCGTGCGGAGTTTGCACATTCTCCCCGTGTTTGCGTGGGTTTCGCCCCCGCAACCCAAAAATGTGCAGAGTAGGTGGATTGGCCACGCTAAATTGCCCCTTAATTGGAAAGAAAAATGAAGAGGGCACTCTCAATTTTTTTTTAAAAATGGCTTCAAAAAAGGAAGAATCACGATCCCCCACTTGAAGATTGAAGACCAAAAACGCAAGTGTCTTTGGCAGATGGAATAGAAGGTGGGAAAGTGTGAAGTTGTTCATTTTGGCAGGAGGAATAAAAAAAGCAGAGCATTACTTAAATCGAAAACAGCCACAGCATGCGTTTCCACGCCGTCGGGAACTCGGCCGGTCGGGAGCGGAGCATTGTGGGGGTGAGGGTCTCAGATAATGTGCAGCGCACTGCTGGGAGGCGGTGGAGCATCGCAACCTCTCGGAATTCGCAACTAAACCCTGCTGCAGCCAGATTTGGAGTGGTAATAATGATAATAATAATCTTTTTTATTGTCACAAGTAGGCTTACATTAACACAGCAATGAAGTTACTGTGAAAAGCCCCTAGTCGCTACATTCCGGCGCCTGTTCAGATACTCAGAGGGCGAATTCAGAATGTCCAATTCACCTAACAGCACGTCTTTTGGGACTTGTGGGAGGAAACCGGAGCACCCGGAGGAAACCCACGCATACACGGGAAGAATGTGCAGACTCCACACAGACAGTCACCCAAGCCGGGAATCGAACCCAGTACCCTGGTGCTGTGAAACAACAGTGCTAACCACTGTGCTACCACACTTGATAGCACTGTCGACAGCACGTGTAATCACTTTGCTAATGATTGAGTCGACTGCTGGGGCGGTAATTGGCCAGGCTAGGTTTGTCCTGCTGTTTGTGGACAGGACTCACCTGGGTAATTTTCCACATTGCCGGGTAGATGCCAGTATTGTAGCTGTACTGGAAAGTTCTGGAGCACAAGTCTTCAGCACTATTTCCGGAATATTGTCAGGACCCACAGCCTTTGCAGTATCCAGTGCCTTCAGCCGTTTCTTGATATCACGTGGAGTGAATCTTATTAGTTGGAGACTGACATCTGTGATGCTGGGGACCTCCGGAGGAGACCGAGATGGATCATCCACTCGGCACTTCTGGCTGAAGATTGTTGCGAATGCCTCACCCTTTTGCCTTTTACACAGATGTGTTGGGCTCCTCCATCATTGAGGATGGGGATATTTGTGGAGCCTCCTTCTCCAGTGAGTTGTTTGATGGTCCACCACCATTCACAGCTGGATGCAGCAGAACTGCAGAGATTAGATCTGATCTGTTGGTTGGGAGATTGCTTAGCTCTGTCTATTACTGCCTGCTTATGCTGTTTGTAGTGTTGTAACCACCAGGTTGACACCTCATTGTTCAGTGTGCCTGATGTTGCTCCTGGCATATTCTCCAGCACTCTTCATTGGACCAGGGTTGATCCCCTGGCTTGGTGGTTAATGGTAGAGTGAGGGATATGCCGGACCATGCGGTTACAGATTGTGGCTAGTACAGTTCTGTTGATGGCCCACAGCGCCTCATGGATGCCCAGTCTTGAATTGCTGGATCTGTTCAAAGCCATTCAGCACGGTGTCGTGCCACACAACACGATGGAGGGTATCCTCAATGTGAAGACGGGACTTTGTCTCCACAAGGACACTTAGAACATAGAACATAGAACAGTACAGCACAGAACAGGCCCTTCGGCCCTCAATGTTGTGCCGAACAATGATCACCCTACTCAAACCCACGTATCCACCCTATACCCGTAACCGAACAACCCCCCCTTAACATTACTTTTTAGGACACTACGGGCAATTGTAGCATGGCCAATCCACCTAACCCGCACATCTTTGGACTATGGGAGGAAACCGGAGCACCCTGAGGAAACCCACGCACACACGGGGAGGACGTGCAGACTCCGCACAGACAGTGACCCAGCCGGGAATCGAACCTGGGACCCTGGAGCTGTGAAGCATTTATGCTAACCACCATGCTACCGTGCTGCCTACTTCTACCGATACTGTCATGGACAGATGCTTCTGCAGCAGGCAGATTGGTGAGGATGAGTTCAAGTAGGCTTTTCCCTCTTGTTGGTCCCTTCTGTAGCCATCTCAGATGGTCACCTGCAAAGGACCATGGTAATTATGGCCAATCCAGGACTCAGACAATCTCAGAGTCTGTGTGTGTATTTGCAACCCAGATAGCTAGACACGATCGAAACCCCTGCTCGCTTGCATTCTAATGGCCTATTTCCCCAGAACAAAAGAACTGTCGTCAGGTAACCGACACAGATACAGACTAATCGGTGCCACTCCCTTACTCAGGGAGCTCAAACAGCCAAGGTCAATGACTGCTCAGGACATGCCCAGCCATCAAGGCACCCGCCCCTCTATTGGCAAAAATCGAAGGCAGTGATCGAAGCCTGACGAATTATTGGGTCCAAATTAAGGACCGCCCCAAAGAGCGCAAAATCCCAGAGGGATAAGAAGAGTCACAGCCATGTGCTCAGTCTCTCTTGGATCCTGCCTATGCAAATCCAAGTACAGCATAAACAGACAGACAAGTTCAAGACCAACGATCGCGAGCAGACGGATGAGCCCAGCAGAAGCAGAGCCACCTCTTCCACCCAGCCACTCAAGATCCGGACAAAGGCCTTGTCCATCTGCATAGAGCCGGTTGCCCTGAAGTTAAGTATAGGTTATTGTAGTTGTTAGGTGTAGTTTAACTTGTAGTGTTTTGTGTTGCATGTCGAAGTAATCCTTATGTGTAAATAAACCATCTTTGAACTTGAGCTGGCTAACTGGTTGTGTGGTCTTTTGATAGATATCCCCGAGTTTACACGTTCTCCCCGTGTGCGCGTGGGTTTCCTCCGGGTGCTCCGGTTTCCTCCCACAGTCCAAAGACGTGCAGGTTAGGTGGACTGGCCATGATAAATTGCCCTTAGTGACCAAAAAGGTTACGGGGATAGGGTGGAAGTGGGGGCTTAAGTGGGTCGGTGCAGACTCGATGGGCCAAATGGCCTCATTCTTCACTGTATATTCAATGTTCTATGATATCCGGCAAAGCCTTGTGGTGGTATCATTTGATACCTGGCGACACTAAAGAGCATCATTATTAAAAAGAGCAACACCACCACCTGCAGCAGACCCGGCCAGCTCAGTCCGTGGTGGTGCTACCGAGCCACTCTTGGTGATGGACATTGAAGTCCCCCCACCCAGAGCACATTCTGTGCCCTTGCCCCCCTCAGTGCTTCCTCCAAGTGGTGTTCAACATGGAGGAGTACGGGATTCATCAGCTGAGGAAGGATGGTACATGGTCACCAGCAGGAGGTTTCCTTGTCTATGTTTGACCTGATGCTGTGAGACTTCATGGACCTTTAGGTCAACTCTCTCCTGACTGTATACCACTGTGCCACCACCTCTGCAGAGTCTGTCCAGCCAGTGGGGCAGAACATACCCAGGTACGGTGGTGATGATGGTGAGATACCGGGATCAGAGGTGTAGGACTGGTTTTAGGGGACATGGGGGTGGCGGGCCAATGATGTGGGCGAGGCTACGGGGTCAGGGGTTGATGGTCCAGCAGGCGGTTGGGAGAGGGAGAGGTCGGGGGCAGAGTTGACAGGGGTCGGGGGGACAGAGTTGACCGGGGTCGGGGGGACAGAGTTGACAGGGGTCGGGGTGAAGAGTTGACAGGGGTCGGGCGGGGGGACAGAGTTGACAGGGGTCGGGGGGGAAGAGTTGACAGGGGTCGGGGGAGGAAGAGTTGACAGGGGTCAGGGGGACAGAGTTGACAGGGGTCGGGGGGGGGGAAGAGTTGACAGGGGTCGGGGGGGAAGAGTTGACAGGGGTCAGGGCGGAGTTGACAGGGGTCAGGGCGGAGTTGACAGGGGTCAGGGGGGAGTTGACAGGGGTCAGGGGGGAGTTGACAGGGGTCAGGGGGGAGTTGACAGGGGTCAGGGGGGAGTTGACAGGGGTCAGGGGGGAGTTGACAGGGGTCAGGGGGGAGTTGACAGGGGTCAGGGGGGAGTTGACAGGGGTCAGGGGGGAGTTGACAGGGGTCAGGGGGGAGTTGACAGGGGTCAGGGGGGAGTTGACAGGGGGCAGGGGGGAGTTCACAGGGGTCAGGGGGGAGTTGACAGGGGTCGGGGGGGGAAGAGTTGACAGGGGTCAGGGGGGAGTTGACAGGGGTCAGGGGGGAGTTGACAGGGGTCAGGGGGGAGTTGACAGGGGTCAGGGGGGAGTTGACAGGGGTCAGGGGGGAATTGACAGGGGGCAGGGGGGAGTTGACAGGGGGCAGGGGGGGAGTTCACAGGGGTCAGGGGGGAGTTGACAGGGGTCGGGGGGGGAAGAGTTGACAGGGGTCGGGGGGAAGAGTTGACAGGGGTCAGGGGGAGTTGACGGGGTCAGGGCGGAGTTGACAGGGGTCAGGGCGGAGTTGACAGGGGTCAGGGGGGAGTTGACAGGGGTCAGGGGGGAGTTGACAGGGGTCAGGGGGGAGTTGACAGGGGTCAGGGGGGAGTTGACAGGGGTCAGGGGGGAGTTGACAGGGGTCAGGGGGGAGTTGACAGGGGTCAGGGGGGAGTTGACAGGGGTCAGGGGGGAGTTGACAGGGGTCAGGGGAGAGTTGACAGGGGTCAGGGGAGAGTTGACAGGGGTCAGGGGAGAGTTGACAGGGGTCAGGGGGAGTTGACAGGGGTCAGGGGGGAGTTGACAGGGGTCAGGGGGGAGTTAACAGGGGTCAGGGGGGAGTTGACAGGGGTCAGGGGGGAGTTGACAGGGGTCAGGGGGAGTTGACAGGGGTCAGGGGGGAGTTGACAGGGGTCAGGGGGGAGTTGACAGGGGTCAGGGGGGAGTTGACAGGGGTCAGGGGGGAGTTGACAGGGGTCAGGGGGGAGTTGACAGGGGTCAGGGGGAGTTGACAGGGGTCAGGGGGGAGTTGACAGGGGTCAGGGGGGAGTTGACAGGGGGCAGGGGGGAGTTGACAGGGGTCAGGGGGGAGTTGACAGGGGTCAGGGGGGAGTTGACAGGGGTCAGGGGGGAGTTGACAGGGGTCAGGGGGGAGTTGACAGGGGTCAGGGGGGAGTTGACAGGGGTCAGGGGGGAGTTGACAGGGGTCAGGGGGGAGTTGACAGGGGTCAGGGGGGAGTTGACAGGGGTCAGGGGGGAGTTGACAGGGGTCAGGGGGGAGTTGACAGGGGTCAGGGGGGAGTTGACAGGGGTCAGGGGGGAGTTGACAGGGGTCAGGGGGGAGTTGACAGGGGTCAGGGGGGAGTTGACAGGGGTCAGGGGGGAGTTGACAGGGGTCAGGGGGGAGTTGACAGGGGTCAGGGGGGAGTTGACAGGGGTCAGGGGGGAGTTGACAGGGGTCAGGGGGGAGTTGACAGGGGTCAGGGGGGAGTTGACAGGGGGTCAGGGGGGAGTTGACAGGGGTCACGGGGGAGTTGACAGGGGTCAGGGGGGAGTTGACAGGGGTCAGGGGGGAGTTGACAGGGGTCAGGGGGGAGTTGACAGGGGTCAGGGGGAGCTGACAGGGATCAGGGGGGAGCTGACAGGGATCAGGGGGGAGCTGACAGGGATCAGGGGGGAGCTGACAGGGATCAGGGGGAAGTTGACAGGGATCAGGGGGAAGTTGACAGGGATCAGGGGGAAGTTGACAGGGATCGGGGGAAGTTGACAGGGATCAGGGGGAAGTTGACAGGGATCAGGGGGAAGTTGACAGGGTCAGGGGGGAGTTGACAGGGGTCAGGGGGGAGTTGACAGGGGTCAGGGGGGAGTTGACAGGGGTCAGGGGGGAGTTGACAGGGGTCAGGGGGGAGTTGACAGGGGTCAGGGGGGAGTTGACAGGGTCAGGGGGGAGTTGACAGGGGGCAGGGGGGAGTTGACAGGGGTCAGGGGGGAGTTGACAGGGGTCAGGGGGGAGTTGACAGGGGTCAGGGGGGAGTTGACAGGGGTCAGGGGGGAGTTGACAGGGGTCAGGGGAGCTGACAGGGATCAGGGGGGAGCTGACAGGGATCAGGGGGGAGCTGACAGGGATCAGGGGGGAGCTGACAGGGATCAGGGGGGAGCTGACAGGGATCAGGGGGGAGCTGACAGGGATCAGGGGGAAGCTGACAGGGATCAGGGGGAAGTTGACAGGGGTCAGGGGGGAGTTGACAGGGGTCAGGGGGGAGTGGACAGGGGTCAGGGGGGAGTTGACAGGGGTCAGGGGAGTTGACAGGGGTCAGGGGGGAGTTGACAGGGGTCAGGGGGGAGTTGACAGGGGTCAGGGGGGAGTTGACAGGGGTCAGGGGGAGTTGACAGGGGTCAGGGGGAGTTGACAGGGGTCAGGGGGAGTTGACAGGGGTCAGGGGAGTTGACAGGGGTCAGGGGGAGTTGACAGGGGTCAGGGGGAGTTGACAGGGGTCAGGGGAGTTGACAGGGGTCAGGGGGAGTTGACAGGGGTCAGGGGAGAGTTGACAGGGGTCAGGGGGGAGTTGACAGGGGTCAGGGGGGAGTTGACAGGGGTCAGGGGGAGTTGACAGGGGTCAGGGGGAGTTGACAGGGGTCAGGGGGGAGTTGACAGGGGTCAGGGGGTAGTTGACAGGGGTCAGGGGGGAGTTGATGGGGTCAGGGGGGAGTTGACAGGGGTCAGGGGGGAGTTGACAGGGGTCAGGGAGGAGTTGACAGGGGTCAGGGGGGAGTTGACAGGGGTCGGGGGGAGTTGACAGGGGTCAGGGGGGAGTTGACAGGGGTCAGCGGGGAGTTGACAGGGGTCAGCGGGGAGTTGACAGGGGTCAGGGGGGAGTTGACAGGGGTCAGGGGGGAGTTGACAGGGGTCAGGGGGGAGTTGACAGGGGTCAGGGGGGAGTTGACAGGGGTCAGGGGGGAGTTGACAGGGGTCAGGGGGGAGTTGACAGGGGTCAGGGGGGAGTTGACAGGGGTCAGGGGGGATAGATAGATAGAGAAATACAGCACAGAACAGGCCCTTCGGCCCACGATGTTGCGCCGAACTTTTGTCCTAGGTTAATCATAGAATTTTGGACAATTTGTCATGGCCAATCCACCCAACCTGCACATCTTTGGACTGTGGGAGGAAACCGGAGTACCCGGAGGAAACCCACGCAGTCACGGGGAGGATGTGCAGACTCCACACAGACAGTGACCCAAGTCGAAATCGAACTTGGGACCCTGGAGCTGTGAAGCAATTGTGCTATCCACAATGCTACCGTGCTGCCCTTAAGAAGTTAACCTACACTCCCTTATTCTACCCTAATCCAAGTACCTATCCAATAGCCGTTTGAAGGTCCATAAATTTTCCGACTCAACTACTACCACAGGCAGTGCATTCCATGCCCCCACTACTCTCTGGGTAAAGAACCTACCTCTGACATCCCCTCTATATCTTCCACCATTTATCTTAAATTTATGTCCCCTTGTAATGGTGTGTTCCACCCGGGGAAAAAGTCTCTGACTATCTACTCTATCTATTCCCCTGATCATCTTATAAACCTCTATCAAGTCACCCCTCATCCTTCTCCGTTCCAATGAGAAAAGGCCCAGCACCCTCAATCTTTCCTCGTATGACCTACTCTCCATTCCAGGCAACATCCTGGTAAATCTCCTCTGCACCTTTTCCAAAGCTTCCACATCCTTCCTAAAATGAGGTGACCAGAACTGCACACAGTACTCCAAATGTGGCCTGACCAAGGTTTTGTACAGCTGCATCATCACCTCACGGCTCTTAAATTCAATCCCTCTGCTAATGAACGCTAGCACACCATAGGCCTTCTTCACAGCTCTATCCACTTGAGTGGCAACTTTCAAAGAACAATGAACATAGACCCCAAGATCTCTCTGCTCCTCCACATTGCCAAGAACCCTACCATTAACCCTGTATTCCGCATTCAGATTTGTCCTTCCAAAATGGACAACCTCACACTTGTCAGGGTTAAACTCCATCTGCCACTTCTCAGCCCAGCTCTGCATTCTATCTATGTCTCTTTGAAGCCGACAACAGCCCTCCTCACTATCCACAACTCCACCAATCTTCGTATCATCTGCAAATTTACTGACCCACCCTTCAACTCCCTCATCCAAGTCGTTAATGAAAATCACAAACAGCAGAGGACCCAGAACTGATCCCTGCGGTACGCCACTGATAACTGGGCTCCAGGCTGAATATTTGCCATCCACCACAACTCTCTGTCTTCTATCGGTTAGCCAGTTTGTTATCCAACTGGCCAAATTTCCCACTATCCCATGCCTCCTTACTTTCTGCATAAGCCTACCATGGGGAACCTTATCAAATGCCTTACTAAAATCCATGTACACTACATCCACTGCTTTACCTTCATCCACATGCTTGGTCACCTCCTCAAAGAATTCAATAAGACTTGTAAGGCAAGACCTACCCCTCACAAATCCGTGCTGACTATCCCTAATCAAGCAATGCCTTTCCAGATGCTCAGAAATCCTATCCCTCAGTACCCTTTCCATTACTTTGCCTACCACCGAAGTAAGACTAACTGGCCTGTAATTCCCAGGGTTATCCCTATTCCCTTTTTTGAACAGGGGCACGACATTCGCCACTCTCCAATCCTCTGGTACCACCCCTGTTGACAGCGAGGACGAAAAGATCATTGCCAACGGCTCTGCAATTTCATTTCTTGCTTCCCATAGAATCCTTGGATATATCCCGTCAGGCCCGGGGGACTTGTCTATCCTCAAGTTTTTCAAAACGCGCAACACATCTTCCTTCCTGACAAGTATCTCCTCAAGCTTATCAGTCTGCTTCACGCTGTCCTCTCCAACAATATGGCCCCTCTCATTTGTAAATACTGAAGAAAAATACTTGTTCAAGACCTCTCCTATCTCTTCAGACTCAATACACAATCTCCCGCTACTGTCCTTAATCGGACCTACTCTCACTCTAGTCATTCTCATATTTCTCACGTATGTGTAAAAGGCCTTGGGGTTTTCCTTGATCCTACCCGCCAAAGATTTTTCATGCCCTCTCTTAGCTCTCCTAATCCCTTTCTTCAGTTCCCTCCTGGCTATCTTGTATCCCTCCAGCGCCCTGTCTGAACCTTGTTTCTTCAGCCTTACATAAGTCTCCTTCTTCCTCTTAACAAGACATTCAACCTCTCTTGTCAACCATGGTTCCCTCACTCGACCATCTCTTCCCTGCCTGACAGGGACATACATATCAAAGACACGCAGTACCTGATCCTTGAACAAGTTCCACATTTCACTTGTGTCCTTCCCTGACAGCCTATGTTCCCAACTTCGGCACTTCAATTCTTGTCTGACAGCATTGTATTTACCCTTCCCCCAATTATAAACCTTGCCCTGTTGCTCGCACCTATCCCTCTCCATTACTAAAGTGAAAGTCACAGAATTGTGGTCACTACCTCCAAATGCTCCCCCACTAACAAATCTATCACCTGCCCTGGTTCATTACCAAGTACTAAATCCAATATGGCCTCCCCTCTGGTCGGACAATCTACATACTGTGTTAGAAAAGCTTCCTGGACACACTGCACAAACACTACCCCATCCAAACTATTTGATCTAAAGAGTTTCCACTCAATGTTTGGGAAGTTGAAGTCGCCCATGACTACTACCCTGTGACTTCTGCACCTTTCCAGAACCTGTTTCCCAATCTGTTCCTCCACATCTCTGCTGCTATTGGGGGGCCTATAGAACACTCCCAACAAGGTGACTGCTCCTTTCCTATTTCTAACTTCAACCCATATTACCTCAGTAGGCAGATCCCCCTCGAACTGTCTTTCTGCAGCTGTTATACTATCTCTAATTAACAATGCCACCCCCCCACCTCTTTTACCATCCTCCCTAATCTTGTTGAAACATCTATAACCAGGGACCTCCAACAACCATTTCTGCCCCTCTTCTATCCAAGTTTCCGTGATGGCCACCACATCGTAGTCCCAAGTACCGATCCATGCATTAAGTTCACCCACCTTATTCCTGATGCTTCTTGCATTAAAGTATACACACTTCAACCCATCTCCTTGCCTGCAAGTACTCTCCTTTGTCATTGTTACCTTCCCCACTGCATCACTACGTGCTTTGGCGTCCTGACTATCGTCTACCTTAGTTGCTGGACTACAGATCCGGTTCCCATTCCCCTGCCAAATTAGTTTAAACCCTCCCGAAGAGTACTAGAAACCTCCCCCCCAGGATATTGGTGCCCCTCTGGTTCAGATGCAACCCGTCCTGCTTGTACAGGTCCCACCTTCCCCAGAATGCGCTCCAATTATCCAAATACCTGAAGCCCTCCCTCCTACACCATTCCTGCAGCCACGTGTTCAACTGCACTCTCTCCCTATTCCTAGCCTCGCTATCACGTGGCACCGGCAACAAACCAGAGATGACAACTCTGTCTGTCCTGGCCCTTAACTTCCAGCCTAACTCCCTAAACTTGTTTATTACCTCCACACCCTTTTTCCTACCTACATCGTTGGTACCAATGTGCACCACGACTTCTGGCTGCTCACCCTCCCCCTTCAGGATCCTGAAGACACGATCAGAGACATCCCTGGCCCTGGCACCCGGGAGGCAACATACCTTTCGGGAGTCTCGCTCGCGACCACAGAATCTCCTATCTATTCCCCTAACCATTGAATCTCCTATTACTATTGCTTTTCTATGCTCCCCCCTTCCCTTCTGAGCCCCAGAGCCAGACTCAGTGCCAGAGACCTGGCCGCTGGGGCCTTCCCCCGGTAGGTCATCCCCCCCAACAGCATCCAAAACGGTATACTTGTTTTGAAGGGGAATGGCCACGAGGGATCCCTGCACTGTCTGCCTGTTAGTTTTCTTTCCCCTGACTGTAACCCAGCTACTCTTGTCCAGTACCTTTGGTGTGGCTACCTCCCTGTAACTCTTCTCTATGACCCCCTCTGCCTCCCGGATGATCCGAAGTTCATCCAGCTCCAGCTCCAGTACCTTAACACGGTCTCTGAGGAGCTGGAGTTGGGTGCACTTCCCGCAGGTATAGTCAGCGGGGACACCAGTGGTATCCCTCACCACCCACATCCTACAGGAGGAGCATGCAACTGCCCTAGCCTCCATCCCCTCTTACTTTACAGAATTAGCTGCCCTGTGGACCAACTGGACCTCCGCCCTCCGACTCTGCTCCCAGTCAGCTGTACTCTAAACTCCTGGTTCCCTTCACGCTCTTTGATAAATATAGGAAATTAAATGAAAGGAGTACCTTACTCCCTCCTCACCTAACTCCCTCAGTCACCAAACTCTCACTGTAGCACTCAAATGCCACAAGCTCAGCACTCAGTGCTGTTGACAGGGGTCAGGGGGGAGTTGACAGGGGTCAGGGGGGAGTTGACAGGGGTCAGGGGGGAGTTGACAGGGGTCAGGGGGGAGTTGACAGGGGTCAGGGGGGAGTTGACAGGGGTCAGGGGGGAGTTGACAGGGGTCAGGGGGGAGTTGACAGGGGTCAGGGGGGAGTTGACAGGGGTCAGGGGGGAGTTGACAGGGGTCAGGGGGGAGTTGACAGGGGTCAGGGGGGAGTTGACAGGGGTCAGGGGGGAGTTGACAGGGGTCAGGGGGGAGCTGACAGGGGTCAGGGGGGAGCTGACAGGGATCAGGGGGGAGCTGACAGGGATCAGGGGGGAGCTGACAGGGATCAGGGGGGAGGTGACAGGGATCAGGGGGGAGTTGACAGGGATCAGGGGGGAGTTGACAGGGATCAGGGGGAAGTTGACAGGGATCAGGGGGAAGTTGACAGGGATCAGGGGGAAGTTGACAGGGATCAGGGGGAAGTTGACAGGGATCAGGGGGAAGTTGACAGGGATCAGGGGGAAGTTGACAGGGATCGGGGGAAGTTGACAGGGATCAGGGGGAAGTTGACAGGGATCAGGGGGAAGTTGACAGGGGTCAGGGGGGAGTGACAGGGGTCAGGGGGGAGTTGACAGGGGTCAGGGGGGAGTTGACAGGGGTCAGGGGGAGTTGACAGGGGTCAGGGGGAGCTGACAGGGGTCAGGGGGGAGTTGACAGGGGTCAGGGGGGAGTTGACAGGGGTCAGGGGGGAGTTGACAGGGGTCAGGGGGGAGTTGACAGGGGTCAGCGGGGAGTTGACAGGGGTCAGGGGGGAGTTGACAGGGGTCAGGGGGGAGTTGACAGGGGTCAGGGGGGAGTTGACAGGGGTCAGGGGGGAGTTGACAGGGGTCAGGGGGGAATTGAAAGGGGGCAGGGGGAGTTGACAGGGGTCAGGGGGGAGTTGACAGCGGTCAGGGGGGAGTTGACAGGGGTCGGGGGGGAAGAGTTGACAGGGGTCGGGGGGAAGAGTTGACAGGGGTCAGGGGGAGTTGACGGGGTCAGGGCGGAGTTGACAGGGGTCAGGGCGGAGTTGACAGGGGTCAGGGGGGAGTTGACAGGGGTCAGGGGGGAGTTGACAGGGGTCAGGGGGGAGTTGACAGGGGTCAGGGGGGAGTTGACAGGGGTCAGGGGGGAGTTGACAGGGGTCAGAGGGGAGTTGACAGGGGTCAGGGGAGAGTTGACAGGGGTCAGGGGAGAGTTGACAGGGGTCAGGGGAGAGTTGACAGGGGTCAGGGGGGAGTTGACAGGGGTCAGGGGGGAGTTGACAGGGGTCAGGGGGGAGTTGACAGGGGTCAGGGGGGAGTTGACAGGGGTCAGGGGGGAGTTGACAGGGGTCAGGGGGGGGTTTGACAGGGGTCAGGGGGGAGTTGACAGGGGTCAGGGGGGGAGTTGACAGGGGTCAGGGGGGAGTTGACAGGGGTCAGGGGGGAGTTGACAGGGGTCAGGGGGGAGTTGACAGGGGTCAGGGGGGAGTTGACAGGGGTCAGGGGGGAGTTGACAGGGGTCAGGGGGGAGTTGACAGGGGTCAGGGGGGAGTTGACAGGGGTCAGGGGGGAGTTGACAGGGGTCAGGGGGGAGTTGACAGGGGTCAGGGGGAGTTGACAGGGGTCAGGGGGAGGTGACAGGGGTCAGGGGGGAGTTGACAGGGGTCAGGGGGGAGTTGACAGGGGTCAGGGGGGAGTGGACAGGGGTCAGGGGCGAGTTGACAGGGGTCAGGGGGGAGTTGACAGGGGTCAGGGGGGAGTTGACAGGGGTCAGGGGGGAGTTGACAGGGGTCAGGGGGGAGTTGACAGGGGGTCAGGGGGAGTTGACAGGGGTCAGGGGGAGGTTGACAGGGGTCAGGGGGGAGTTGACAGGGGTCAGGGGGGCGTTGACAGGGGTCAGGGGGGAGTTGACAGGGGTCAGGGGGGAGTTGACAGGGGTCAGGGGGGAGTTGAGAGGGGTCAGGGGGGAGTTGACAGGGGTCAGGGGGGAGTTGACCAGGGGTCAGGGGGGAGTTGACAGGGGTCAGGGGGGAGTTGACAGGGGTCAGGGGGGAGTTGACAGGGGTCAGGGGGGAGTTGACAGGGGTCAGGGGGGAGTTGACAGGGGTCAGGGGGAGCTGACAGGGATCAGGGGGGAGCTGACAGGGATCAGGGGGGAGCTGACAGGGATCAGGGGGGAGCTGACAGGGATCAGGGGGGAGCTGACAGGGATCAGGGGGAAGTTGACAGGGATCAGGGGGAAGTTGACAGGGATCGGGGGAAGTTGACAGGGATCAGGGGGAAGTTGACAGGGATCAGGGGGAAGTTGACAGGGGTCAGGGGGGAGTTGACAGGGGTCAGGGGGGAGTTGACAGGGTCAGGGGGGAGTTGACAGGGGTCAGGGGGGAGTTGACAGGGGTCAGGGGGGAGTTGACAGGGGTCAGGGGGGAGTTGACAGGGGTCAGGGGGGAGTTGACAGGGGTCAGGGGGGAGTTGACAGGGGTCAGGGGGGAGTTGACAGGGGTCAGGGGGGAGTTGACAGGGGTCAGGGGGGAGTTGACAGGGTCAGGGGGAGCTGACAGGGATCAGGGGGAGCTGACAGGGATCAGGGGGGAGCTGACAGGGATCAGGGGGGAGCTGACAGGGATCAGGGGGGAGCTGACAGGGATCAGGGGGAAGTTGACAGGGATCAGGGGGAAGTTGACAGGGGTCAGGGGGGAGTTGACAGGGGTCAGGGGGGAGTGGGACAGGGGTCAGGGGGGAGTTGACAGGGGTCAGGGGGGAGTTGACAGGGGTCAGGGGGAGTTGACAGGGGTCAGGGGGAGTTGACAGGGGTCAGGGGGGAGTTGACAGGGGTCAGGGAGAGTTGACAGGGGTCAGGGGGAATTGACAGGGGTCAGGGGGAGTTGACAGGGGTCAGGGGGAGTTGACAGGGGTCAGGGGGAGTTGACAGGGGTCAGGGGAGTTGACAGGGGGTCAGGGGGAGGTTGACAGGGGTCAGGGGGGAGTTGACAGGGGTCAGGGGGAGTTGACAGGGGTCAGGGGGGAGTTGACAGGGGTCAGGGGAGAGTTGACAGGGGTCAGGGGGAGTTGACAGGGGTCAGGGGGAGTTGACAGGGGTCAGGGGGGAGTTGACAGGGGTCAGGGGGAGTTGACAGGGGTCAGGGGGGGAGTTGATGGGGTCAGGGGGGAGTTGACAGGGGTCAGGGGGGAGTTGACAGGGGTCAGAGAGGGAGTTGACAGGGGTCAGGGGGGGGTTGACAGGGGTCAGGGGGAGTTGACAGGGGTCAGGGGGGAGTTGACAGGGGTCAGCGGGGAGTTGACAGGGGTCAGGGGGAGTTGACCAGGGGTCAGGGGGGAGTTGACAGGGATCAGGGGGAAGTTGACAGGGATCAGGGGGAAGTTGACAGGGGTCAGGGGGGAGTTGACAGGGGTCAGGGGGGAGTTGACAGGGGTCAGGGGGGAGTTGACAGGGGTCAGGGGGAGTTGACAGGGGTCAGGGGGGGGTTGACAGGGGTCAGGGGGGGTTGACAGGGGTCAGGGGGGAGTTGACAGGGGTCAGGGGGAGTTGACAGGGGTCAGGGGGGGTTGACAGGGGTCAGGGGGGTTGACAGGGGTCAGGGGGGTTGACAGGGGTCAGGGGGTTGACAGGGGTCAGGGGGGGGTAAAAATGGCTGACGTCTTCTGGTACTCTGATGTACTGGGAGAAGGATTAAAGTGACTCTCCAGCTCCCTCTCATTCTCTAACCGAGGACCAGGCAGACGGATAGGTTGTAATTTGAAAGGCTTCGTCCGTGTTACTCACCCAGACCGAGGCCCCGCTCCCCACCTCCCGCTCCCGGGGCTTCGGCACCGCGGCTTCAGCAGGAGCCTCAGCGTCATGATGTCAGCACGCTGCTGACATCACTAATTCCTTCCCCTTCCCCATCGAGATCACAATCCGTGCGCTGTCAATCACAGTAACCCCGCCCCTACCGCCACCGAGATCACAATCAGTGAGCTGTCAATCACACTAACCCCGCCCCCTACCCCACCGATATCACAGTGAGCTGTCAATCACACTAACCCCGCCCCCTACCCCACCGATATCACAGTGAGCTGTCAATCACACTAACCCTGCCCCCTACCCCACCGAGATCTCAGTGAGCTGTCAATCACTCTAACCCCGCCCCTACCCCACCTAGATCACAGTGATCTGTCAATCACACTAACCCCGCCCCCTACCCCCACTGAGATCACAATCAGTGAGCTGTCAATCACTCTAACCCCGCCCCTACTCATACCGAGATCACAGTGATCTGTCAATCACACTAACCCCGCCACCTACCCCCTCCGAGATCAAATCAGGCATCTGTCAATCATACTAACCCCGCCCCCTATCCCACCGAGATCACAATGTGAGCAGTCAATCACACTAACCCCACCCCCTACCCCACCATGATCAGTGAGCTGTCAATCACGCTAACCCCGCCCACTACCCTCACCGAGATCACAGTGAGCTGTCAATCACACTAACCCTGCCCCCTGCCCCCACTGCGATCACAATCAGTGAGCTGTCAATCACACTAACCCCGCCCCCTACCCCAGCATGATCACAGTCAGGGGGCTGTCAATCACACTAACCCCGCCCCCTACCTAACTGTGCTCCTCCTCTTCCGTTGTCTTGGCCGAGCCCGCCATGTCGTCGGCGAGACAAAGGACACTGAAAGGTGGGCGTGCCTACGTTCTGCGTCACTGACGCCGCGTGCGAGAGGAAAATCCAAATGGCGGCGCTGGCGGATCCCCTCTCAGGTAACTGGAGAAATGGCGGCGCGGAGCTGGAGCCCCGGGACTGGGGGTGGGGGCAGCCCAGGGTGCTACTGCAGCGTCATCGGTAAATACATCAGTCAGCAATCACTAACTCATCACCAAACCCAGTAACCAATCAATCACCAAGTAAACAGTAACTAAGCGCCAAATCCAGTACCAGCCACACTCATCCATCAACAAAACCCAGGGAAACAATCCGAAGGCGCCACTAAATCCAGCAAACTGTCATTAATCCATCAACAAACTCAATCATGGGTTCATACAATCCATGCAATGGCACAATGAGGCTAATTCGACCCAACGAGTCTGCACCCACCCTGCTCTGAAAGAACACCCCCTTAACCCACCTAACCTATACATCCCTTCACACTAAGGGCAATTTTGAACACTAAGGGCAATTTTGGACACTAAGGGCAATTTATCATGGCCAATCCACCTACCTCCACGTCTTTAGACTTGTGGGAGGAAACCGGAGCACCCGGAGGAAACCCCACGCAGACGCGGGGGAGAACGTGCAGACTCCTCACAGACAGTGACCCAAGCCGGGAATCGAACCTGGGACCCTGGCGCTGTGGGGAAACTGTGCCAGCTACTGTGCAAACAATTGCTAATCCACCCATAAACCCGATAAACACTCACAAATCCATCAACAAACTGAGTATACAGTCACTAATCAGACAATAATCTCAGTAAACAATCACTCATCCATGGCTGAACCCATTCATCTGTCACATCACCAAACCTGGTATCAGGACACGTTGGCTTGGGGTATTGTCGCTGGACTATTTACCCAGGGTAATAATGCTCTGCAGACCCAGATGGTGAAATATAAATTCAATATCTGGAATTAAAAGTTGTTGTCATGAAAACCCATCTGGTTCACTAACGTACTTTAGGGAAAGGAAATCTGCCATCCTTGCCTGGTCTGGCCTACGTGTGACTCCAGATCCACAGCAATGTGGTTGACTCTTAAATGCACTCATGGATGTGTAATAAATGTTGGCCCGGTCAGTTTCCATAACAAATTTCAAAAGATCACTACCATGAAGTGATTGGTGGCTCCCACTCGAGGCTGATTTTGTCGGTCTATCCCCTGCCCAAAGGGTGAAGTATTTGAGAGCAAGAGGTGCAGGCGTGCTTGGGAACGTTTATACTGCTCTGGTGTGGCTGATGGATGGATTCACGGACTAGGAGTGGAGCAAGAAGGAAAGAGCTGCTGGAGCAGGAAAGTCTTCATGGTGCGCCACAGGAAAAGATGGCGGAGGCAAGGAGGCTGCTCTGCCTACCCAGTGGGTCAATGGAGCAGCTGATAGTGTTCCTCAGTGATAGCTTCAGCAGCAGAGGGAATAGGCCCTGGAAGACCTGGCCAAGGTGGGGATTGAGTGAGTGGAGCAGGGGCTGGAGTCCCAGAGTCAGCAATCCAGAAAGAGCAGTGGGGGAGCATGAGGAGGCTCAGTGGCTGAGATGAGGGTGATGCGGGAGAGCCAAAAGAGGCTGAGGTAGAATGGGGAGGATCTGGAGAATCACTCCAGAAGGCAAAACCTCCGGATTGTTGAGCTGCCGGAAGGCATTGAAGGATCGGAGGCCAGGGTGTATGTGGCAAGGGGGGGGGGGTCTTTCATTTATTCAGCCCATGCAGATTGACCGCGTGCACAGGGTGCTGAGAAGGAGGTCTTGGGTGGGGACCATTATGCTAGCTGGGCGGGCTAGTTAACAGGAGTGAGGTGGGGAATTGCCAGGGGGAGGGGGGGGGGTGTGCTGACAAGGGTATGGTTGATGTGGCTCAGTTGAAAGGGATCGATGATGATATCGGTGGTGGGCCTGGAGGTGTGTTGACGCTGGCTGGGGGCTGGCTCAAAAAAGGGCTAATCGGCAGGGGGAAAGAGATAGTGAGCCCCCTGACCAGGCTGGTCATGTGGAACGTGAAACGTGTGTTCGCGCTTCTGAGGAGTCTGAAGGCGGACATGGCCTTTTTGCAGGGGGACACACTTAAAGATAGGGGACCATACGAGTTTGATGAAGGGATGGGTGAGGCAGGTGTTTCATTCAGGGGCTGGATATGAAGACGAGGGGAGTGGCAGTGGCTGGTTAATAAATAGGTATTTTTAAAAATATAAATTTCGAGTACTCAAGTATTTTTTTTTCCACTTGAGGGGTAATTTAGCGTGGCCAATCCACCTAACTTGCACATCTTTGGGTTATTGGGGCGAAACCCACACAGACACGAGGAAGTTTGGGAAGGAGGGTCGAAAGAGCTTTCATACTTCTCCCATGTGTACTCCCGGATTGAGTTTTTTTAAGACGTTGCTTGCGGGAGTTGTCGATTCGGAGTATTTGGCGATTGTGAATTCAGATCACGCATTGTGCTGGGTGGATTTGCGCAATGCGCAGGGGATGGGAGGGGGCAGCGCCCGCAGTGGAGGATGGATGTGGGGTTGTTGGCGGATGAGGAGGTGTGCGAGCGGCTGAAGGTAGACATTCGGGGGTACATGGAGCTAAATGACATGGGGGTGGTCACGGCTGCCATGCTGTGGGAGGCTCTCAAGGCGCTGGCAGGTGGAGTTTATCTCAATTCGGGCGCATAGGTAGAAAACGGAGCGGGAGGAGAGGGTAGATTGGTGTAAGAGATTTTGAGGGTGGACAGGAGGCGCCAGAGGCAGGGCTGTTGAAGGAGAGGCAGAGGCTCCAGATGCAGTTTGGGCTAGTGTCCACAGGGACGATGGTGGGGGCAGTTACGGAGGGGCAGTACGTGAGTACAGGGAGAAGGCAAACAGAATGCTGGCCCATCAGTTGAGAAAGCAAAGAGGCTGAAAGGGAGATGAGCAGAGTGGGGGGAATGCGGCAGCTACTGGATGGGTTGGAGTTTTCTAAGGTAGAGGAGGAACTGGTTCAGGGACTGAGGGCTCCAATTGAACTGAGGATGGAGAGTATGGGGATGATGCAGCCAGGGAAAGCCCCAGGGCGTGGATGGATTCCTGGTAGAGTTCTAAAAATGGCAGACCTGGGGCCAGTACTGTGAGGGGCGGTATAATGAAGCAAGGGAGAGGGAGGCACTCCCCCCTACATTGTCGCAGGCTTCCACCGCCCCGATATTACAGAAGGGTAAGGATCCGGAGCAGTGTGGGTTCGTGCTACCCGATACCATTACTGAATGTAGATGTCAAGCTGTTGCCAAAGGTGTTGGCCTCGTGAATCGAGGATTACATCCTGAGGGGTGATAGGCGAGGATCAAACGGGTTTTGTGAAGGGGAGGCAGTTGAACGGCAAACGTGAGGAGGCTGCTTAACATAATCATGGTATCTTCGGAGGGGGCAGGAGGTGGGAGTAGTGGGGGTGATGACGCGGAGAAGGGGGAGTGGGAATACCTGCTGGAGGTGTTGGGGCGGTTCAGGTTCAAACATGGGTTTGTGGACCTGGGTCCGGCTGCTGTGTAAGGGCCGTCGGCCGCAAGAGTGCGGACGAACCGAGTGATTTTGGGGCACTATCGGGCTGCATCGGGGGACAGGCAGGGGTGTTCACTCTCCCCATTGCTTTTTGCTTTGGCTACAGAGCCGCTGGCAATGGCGCTTAGGGCATAGAGGGATTGAGGTGGGAGGGTGGTTTTCGAGCAAAGGGTTTCATTGTATGCGGCCGACCTGGTGCTGTAGATTTCAGACCTGTTGACCGGTACCTGAAGGCATCATGGGGATTTAGAGAAATTTAGCCAGTTTTCGAGATACAAGTTGAATATGGAGAAGAGCGATTTGTTGCCGATTGAGACGAGACGCAAGAAAGGAGGTGAGGGAGACTTCCGGTTGCGGTGAGGCGGACCTAAGCCACACGGTCAGTAGCTCCCCGCTTTTTTCGGTCTTTTGGGCTCTTTTGAGGGCCCGTAGTGGTGCTGGTTGGACTTTTCCCTGTGTGGGAACACTCTCTCTAAGATTCTCCGCTGGTGGATGGCCTGGACTAGGAATGGAGCGGTCAAAAAATCGGCTTTGGAGCAGAGAAGGTGCGAGGCAGAAGAAGCAAGGTGGCGGCGGTCAGGGAAGCAGCAGTGGGCGCGAGGCAGCAGGAGCTGCTTCAGCGCTCCTTTAAGGAGCTGAAGGCAGAGATGTCTGGAGCCGTTTAAGGGCCGCCCTGGACAAGCCATGGCGACCCATATGGCTCAGGGTGCGGAGATCCGAGAGCTTCGGCAAAAGGCCTCGGAGGGCGAAGACAACTCCTGGGCCTGGCAGTGAAGGTGAGTCGCCGAGGCCGCTCCATAAGAATTGGTCAGCGAGATGAGGAGATGAGAACCTGCGGATCCTGGGCCTCCCGAGGGGCTGGGAGGTTCGGATTTGGGGCCTATGTGGCCATGATGCTGAACAAGCTATGGTGCTAATGGAGCTGGAGGGTGCCCATCGGGTGCTGCTGAGGAAACCCAGGCCAAACGAGCCGCCTCGGGCGGTGCTGATCCGTTTCTCTCTGCTTTGTCGACCGCGAGTGGTGCTGCGTTGGGTGAAGAAGGAGAGGAGCAGCAAGTGGGAGAATGCGGAGGTCAGGATATACCAGGACTGGAGTGCGGAGGTGGCGAAGAGAAGGGCTGGCTTTAACCGGGCAAACGCAGTGCTCCACAGGAAGGGGTCAAGTTTGGCTTGTTACGCCGGCACGCCCGTGGGTCACGTATAAAGATCGCCAGCTATATTTTGACTCCCCGGAGGAGGCCTGGACTTTTGTTCAGGCAGAGAAGCTGGACTTGAACTGAGGGCTGGGGAATGGTGTATACAGCCTCGGAGGCTTTGTCTTCCTTGGTATCCTTTCGCTTTATCGGTTCTATTGGATGATTTTTTTTTTTGCTGTTCTGCCTTCTTTTTGCTTGTTTGGGACTGTTATCTGTTTATTTGGGTGTTTTGTCATGTTTGGGGTCTGTATTTTGTTCACTGGTTGAGAGTTTGGGTGGGGTTCGCGGTCCTGTTGGGTCATGTGCTCGTCTTTCCCCCGCATTTTGGGTCGGGGGGCGGGGCTTGGGATGGAAGCGCGGGCTTTTCTCCGCGCTACAGGAGCGGTGGGCGGGGCCGCACTGGGGAGGTGGTTGTGTGCACTGCGGGGGGGTCATTGGGATGGCGGGGGCAGCCGGTGTCGTCAGGAGTCGGCTGACTTACGAAGTACAATGGAAGGGGTTACGCAGCTAGGGGGGGGCCTAGCTTGGTGGGGGGGGGTGGGTGGGTTTGTGGGAGGGAAGATGGGGGGGTACCGGGTTGCTGCTGGAATGGCCAAGACAGAGGTGGAACATGTAGAGGGGGTCGGGATGGGGGTCGGTCACTGTGGGGAATGGGCTGAGCGGGGGCGCGGGCAAGTGGCGGATTGCAGAAGGGTGATGGCTATCGACGGGGAGGGGGGTAGGCGGTCCCCTGATCCGGCTGACCACCTGGAATGTGGGGACTGAATGGGCCGTCAAACGGGCCCCGAGTGTTTACGCACCTGAAGGGGCTGAAGCGGATGTGGCTATGCTTCAGGAGACGTACCTGCAGGTGGCGGATCAGGTTAGATTGAGGAAGGATGGGTGAGCCAAGTGTTTCATTCGGGGCTGGATGCAAAACTCGGGGGGTGGTGATCCTGGTGGGGAAGAGGTGTCGTTTGAGGCTTGAATGTGGTGGCAGACAGTGGCGGGCGGTATGTGATGGTGAGTGGCAAGCTGCAGGGGGAGCGGGTGGTGCTGGTTAATGTATACGCCCCGAACTGGGACGATGCGGGTTTCATGCAGCGCATGTTCGGCTGGATTCCAGATTTGGAGGCGGGGGTCTGATAATGGGTGGGTGGGGGGGGGGGTGTGTGTGTGTGGATTTCAACACAGTGCTGGATCCGCCCTGGATCGATCCAGTTCCAGGACGGGTAGGAGGCCTGCGGCGGCTAAGGTATTGAGGGGGTTTGTGGACCAATGGGAGGTGGATTCATGGAGGTTTGCGAGGGCCAGGGAATTTTCATACTTCTCCCATGTGCATAAGGCCTATTCCCGGATCGACTTCTTCGTTCTGAGTAGGGCGCTGATTTCGAGGGTGGAGGATGCTGAGTATTCGGCGATAGCCATTTCCGACCATGCCCCGCACTGGGTGGACCTCGGGCTGGGGGAGGAGAGAGACCAGCGCACTCTTTGGCGCTTGGAGGTGGGGCTGCTGGCGGACGAGGAGGTGGGGAGACGGTTCGAGGATGTATCGAGAGGTACCTGGAGGCCAATGACAATGGGGAGGTCCGAGTGGGGACGGTCTGGGAGGCGCTGAAGGCGGTGGTTAGGGGGAGTTGATCTCCATTCGGGCCCACAGGGAGAGAGGGGAGCAGAGAAAAGGGAGAGATTGGTGGGGGAGATGGAGGGTGGACAGGAGATACGCGGAGGCCCGAGGAGGGATTGCTGAGGGAGCGGCGCAGCCTCCAGGCTGAGTTTGACTTGCTGACCACCAGAAAGGCGGAAGCTCAGTGGAGGAAGGCACAGGGGGCTGTGTATGAATATGGGGAGAAGGCGAGCCGGATGCTGGCACACCAGCTCCGTAAGCAGGATGCGGCTAGGGAGATCGGTGGAGTTAAGGATCGGGGAGAAATGTGGTGCGAAGAGGGGTAGACATTAATAGGGACTTTTATGAGAAACTGTATCGGTCCGAACCCCTGGCGGAGATGGGGGGATGGGGCGCTTTTTGGACCGGCTGAGATTCCGAGGGTGGAGGAGGGACAGATGGAGGGACTGGAGGCGCGGTTGAGCTGGAGGAGCTGGGCAAAGGTATAGCATGCAGTCGGGAAGGGGCCGATGGGTTCCCGGCTGAATTTTACAAGAGTATGCAGACCTGTTGTTCCCCTGTTGGTTAGGACCATTAACGAGGCAAGGGAAGGGGGGGCTTTGCCCCCGACAATGTCTCGGGCGCTGATCTCCTTGATTCTAAGTGGTACAAGGATCCCCTGCAGTGTGGATCATACAGGCCTATCTCACTCTTGAATGTGGACGCCAAGCTGTTGGCAAAG
>NC_052151.1:201135050-201266803 GCF_902713615.1 Scyliorhinus canicula
TATTCCTGATGCTTCTTGCATTAAAGTATACACACTTCAACCCATCTCCTTGCCTGCAAGTACTCTCCTTTGTCATTGTTACCTTCCCCACTGCATCACTACGTGCTTTGGCGTCCTGACTATCGTCTACCTTAGTTGCTGGACTACAGATCCGGTTCCATTCCCCTGCCAATTAGTTTTAAACCCTCCCGAAGAGTACTAGAAACCTCCCCCCCAGGATATTGTGCCCCTCTGGTTCAGATGCAACCCGTCTCTTTGACAGGTCCCACCTTCCCCAGAATGCGCTCCAATTATCCAAATACCTGAAGCCCTCCCTCCTACACCATTCAACTGCACTCTCTCCCTATTCCTAGCCTCGCTATCACGTGGCACCGGCAACAAACCAGAGATGACAACTCTGTCTGTCCTGGCCCTTAACTTCCACCTAACTCCTAATTGTTATTACCTCACACACCCTTTTTCCTACCTACAATCGTTGGTACCAATGTGCACCCGACTTCTGGCTGCTCACCCCTTCAGGATCCTGAGACACGATCAGAGCATCCCTGGCCCTGGCACCCGGAGGCAACATACCTTTGGGAGTCTCGCTCGCGAACAGAATCTCCTATCTATTCCCCTAACCAATCTCTATTATTGCTTTCTATGCTCCCCCCTTCCCTTCTGAGCCCCAGAGCCAGACTCAGTGCCAGAGAGGCCGCTGGGGGCCTTCCCCCGGTAGGTCATCCCCCCAACAGCATCCAAAACGGTATACTTGTTTTTGAAGGGGAATGGCCACGAGGGATCCCTGCACTGTCTGCCTGTTAGTTTTCTTTCCCCTGACTGTAACCCAGCTACTCTTGTCCAGTACCTTTGGTGTGGCTACCTCCCTGTAACTCTCTCTATGACCCCCTCTGCCTCCCGGATGATCCGAAGTTCATCCAGCTCCAGCTCCAGTACCTTAACACGGTCTCTGAGGAGCTGGAGTTGGGTGCACTTCCCGCAGTATAGTCAGCGGGCACCAGTGGTATCCCTCACCACCCACATCCTACAGGAGGAGCATGCAACTGCCCTAGCCTCCATCCCCTCTTATTTACAGAATTAGCTGCCCTGTGGACCAACTGGACCTCCGCCCTCCGACTCTGCTCCCAGTCAGCTGTACTCTAAACTCCTGGTTCCCTTCACCTCTTTGATAAATATAGGAAATTAAATGAAAGGAGTCCTTACTCCCTCCTCACCTAACTCCTCAGTCACCAAACTCTCACTGTAGCACTCAAATGCCACAAGCTCAGCACTCAGTGCTGTTGACAGGGGTCAGGGGGAGTTGACACGGGGGGGGGAGTTGACGGGGTCAGGGGGGAGTTGACAGGGGTCAGGGGGGAGTTGACAGGGGTCAGGGGAGTTGACAGGGTCAGGGGGGAGTTGACAGGGGTCAGGGGGGAGTTTGACAGGGGTCAGGGGGAGTTGACAGGGGTAGGGGGAGTTGACGGGGTCAGGGGGGAGTTGACAGGGGTCAGGGGGAGTTGACAGGGGTCAGGGGGAGTTGACAGGGGTCAGGGGGGAGCTGACAGGGGTCAGGGGGAGCTGACAGGGATCAGGGGGAGCTGACAGGGATCAGGGGGGAGCTGACGGGATCAGGGGGAGGTGACAGGGATCAGGGGGAGTTGACAGGGATCAGGGGGAGTTGACAGGGATCAGGGGGAGTTGACAGGGATCAGGGGGAAGTTGACAGGATCAGGGGAAGTTGACAGGGATCAGGGGGAAGTTGACAGGGATCAGGGGAAGTTGACAGGGATCAGGGGGAAGTTGACAGGGATCAGGGGGAAGTTGACAGGGATCAGGGGGAAGTTGACAGGGATCAGGGGGAAGTTGACAGGGGTCAGGGGGGAGTTGACAGGGTCAGGGGGAGTTGACAGGGGTCAGGGGGGAGTTGACGGGGTCAGGGTGGGAGTTGACAGGGGTCAGGGGGATTTACAGATGGTCAGGGGGGAGCTGACAGGGGTCAGGGGGGAGTTGACAGGGGTCAGGGGGGAGTTGACAGGGGTCAGGGGGGAGTTGACAGGGGTCAGGGGGGGAGTTGACAGGGGTCAGGGGGGAGTTGAACAGGGGTCAGGGTGGGAGTTGACAGGGGTCAGGGGGGAGTTGACAGGGGTCAGGGGGAGTTTGACAGGGGTCAGGGGGGAGTTGACAGGGGTCAGGGGGATTGAAAGGGGTCAGGGGAGTTGACAGGGGTCAGGGGGAGTTGACAGCGGTCAGGGGGGAGTTGACAGGGGTCGGGGGGGAAGAGTTGACAGGGGTCGGGGGGAAGAGTTGACAGGGGTCAGGGGGAGTTGACGGGGTCAGGGCGGAGTTGACAGGGGTCAGTGCGTAGTTGACAGGGGTAAGGGGGGGAGTTGACAGGGGTCAGGGGGGAGTTGACAGGGGTCAGGGGGGAGTTGACGGGTCAGGGGGGAGTTGACAGGGGTCAGGGGGGGGTTGACAGGGGTCAGAGGGGAGTTGACAGGGGTCAGGGGAGAGTTGACAGGGGTCAGGGGAGAGTTGACAGGGTCGGGGAGAGTTGACAGGGGTCAGGGGGGAGTTGACAGGGGTCAGGGGGGAGTTGACAGGGGTCAGGGGGGAGTTGACAGGGGTCAGGGGGGAGTTGACAGGGGTCAGGGGGAGGGACAGGGGTCAGGGGGGAGTTGACAGGGGTCAGGGGGGAGTTGACAGGGGTCAGGTGGGGGAGTTGACAGGGGTCAGGGGGGAGTTGACAGGGGTCAGGGGGGAGTTGACAGGGGTCCAGGGGGAGTTGACAGGGGTCAGGGGGGAGTTGACAGGGGTCAGGGGGGAGTGACAGGGGTCAGGGGGAGTTGACAGGGGTCAGGGGGGAGTTGACAGGGTCAGGGGGGAGTTGACAGGGGTCAGGGGGGAGTTGACAGGGGTCAGGGGGAGTTGACAGGGGTCAGGGGGAGTTGACAGGGGTCAGGGGGAGTTGACGGTCAGGGGGGAGTTGACAGGGGTCGGGGGAGTTGACAGGGTCAGGGGCGAGTTGACAGGGGTCAGGGGGGAGTTGACAGGGGTCAGGGGGAGTTGACAGGGGTCAGGGGGAGTTGACAGGGGTCAGGGGGGGGTTGACGGGGTCAGGGGGAGTTGACAGGGTCAGGGGGAGTTGACAGGGTCAGGGGGGAGTTGACAGGGGTCAGGGGGAGTTGACAGGGGTCAGGGGGGAGTTGACAGGGTCAGGGGGAGTTGACAGGGGTCAGGGGGAGTTGACAGGGGTCAGGGGGAGTTGACAGGGTCAGGGGGGAGTTGACAGGGGTCAGGGGGGAGTTGACAGGGGTCGGGGGAGTTGACAGGGTCAGGGGGAGTTGACAGGGGTCAGGGGGGAGTTGACAGGGGTCAGGGGGGAGTTGACAGGGGTCAGGGGGAGCTGACAGGATCAGGGGGGAGCTGACAGGGATCAGGGGGGAGCTGACAGGGATCAGGGGGAGCTGACAGGGATCAGGGGGAGCTGACAGGGATCAGGGGGAAGTTGACAGGGATCAGGGGGAAGTTGACAGGGATCGGGGGAAGTTGACAGGGATCAGGGGGAAGTTGACAGGGATCGGGGGAGTTGACAGGGGTCAGGGGGGAGTTGACAGGGGTCAGGGGGAGTTGACAGGGTCAGGGGGGAGTTGACAGGGTCAGGGGGGAGTTGACAGGGGTCAGGGGGAGTTGACAGGGGTCAGGGGGGAGTTGACAGGGGTCAGGGGGGAGTTGACAGGGGTCAGGGGGGAGTTGACAGGGGTCAGGGGGGAGTTGACAGGGGTCAGGGGGGAGTTGACAGGGGTCAGGGGGGAGTTGACAGGGTCAGGGGGAGCTGACAGGGATGGGGAGCTGACAGGGATCAGGGGGGAGCTGACAGGGATCAGGGGGGAGCTGACAGGGATCAGGGGGGAGCTGACAGGGGATCAGGGGGAAGTTGACAGGGGTCAGGGGGAAGTTGACAGGGTCAGGGGGGAGTTGACAGGGGGTCAGTGGGGAGTGGACAGGGGTCAGGGGGGAGTTTGACAGGGGTCAGGGGGGAGTTGACAGGGGTCAGGGGGAGTTGACAGGGGTCAGGGGGAGTTGACAGGGGTCAGGGGGGAGTTGACAGGGGTCAGGGGAAGTTGACAGGGGTCGGGGGGAATTGACAGGGGTCAGGGGGGAGTTGACAGGGGTCAGGGGGAGTTGACAGGGGTCAGGGGGAGTTGACAGGGGTCAGGGGGGTTGACAGGGGCAGGGGGGAGTTGACAGGGGTCAGGGGGGAGTTGAACAGGGGGTCAGGGTGAGTTGACAGGGGTCAGGGGGGAGTTGACAGGGGTCAGGGGAAGTTGACAGGGGTCAGGGGGGAGTTTGACAGGGGTCAGGGGGGAGTTGACAGGGGTCAGGGGGGAGTTGACAGGGGTCAGGGGGAGTTGACAGGGGTCAGGGGGGGAGTTGATGGGGTCAGGGGGGAGTTGACCAGGGGTCAGGGGGGGAGTTGACAGGGGGTCAGAGAGGAGTTGACAGGGGTCATGGGGGAGTTGACAGGGGTCAGGGGGAGTTGACAGGGGTCAGGGGGGAGTTGACAGGGGTCAGCGGGGAGTTGACAGGGGTCAGGGGGGAGTTGACCAGGGGTCAGGGGGGAGTTGACAGGGATCAGGGGGAAGTTGACCAGGTATCAGGGGGAAGTTGACAGGGGGTCAGGGGGGAGTTGACAGGGGTCGGGGGGAGTTGACAGGGGTCAGGGGGGAGTTGACAGGGGTCAGGGGGAGTTGACAGGGGTCAGGGGGGGTTGACAGGGGTCAGGGGGGGTTGACAGGGGTCAGGGGGGAGTTGACAGGGGTCAGGGGGAGTTGACAGGGGTCAGGGGGGGTTGACAGGGGTCAGGGGGGGGTTGACAGGGGTCAGGGGGGGTTGACAGGGGTCAGGGGGAGTTGACAGGGGTCAGGGGGGGGGTAAAAATGGCTGACGTCTTCTGGTACTCTGATGTACTGGGAGAAGGATTAAAGTGACTCTCCAGCTCCCTCTCATTCTCTACCGAGGACCAGGCAGACGGATAGGTTGTAATTTGAAAGGCTTCGTCCGTGTTACTCACCCAGACCGAGGCCCCGCTCCCCACCTCCCGCTCCCGGGGCTTCGGCACCGCGGCTTCAGCAGGAGCCTCAGCGTCATGATGTCAGCACGCTGCTGACATCACTAATTCCTTCCCCTTCCCCATCGAGATCACAATCCGTGCGCTGTCAATCACAGTAACCCCGCCCCTACCGCCACCGAGATCACAATCAGTGAGCTGTCAATCACACTAACCCCGCCCCCTACCCCACCGATATCACAGTGAGCTGTCAATCACACTAACCCCGCCCCCTACCCCACCGATATCACAGTGAGCTGTCAATCACACTAACCCTGCCCCCTACCCCACCGAGATCTCAGTGAGCTGTCAATCACTCTAACCCCGCCCCCTACCCCACCTAGATCACAGTGATCTGTCAATCACACTAACCCCGCCCCCTAACCCCACTGAGATCACATCAGTGAGCTGTCAATCACTCTAACCCCGCCCCTACTCATACCGAGATCACAGTGATCTGTCAATCACACTAACCCCGCCACCTACCCCTCCGAGATCAAATCAGGCATCTGTCAATCATACTAACCCCGCCCCCTATCCCACCGAGATCACAATGTGAGCAGTCAATCACACTAACCCCACCCCTACCCCACCATGATCAGTGAGCTGTCAATCACGCTAACCCCGCCCACTACCCTCACCGAGATCACAGTGAGCTGTCAATCACACTAACCCTGCCCCCTGCCCCCACTGCGATCACAATCAGTGAGCTGTCAATCACACTAACCCCGCCCCCTACCCCAGCATGATCACAGTCAGGGGGCTGTCAATCACACTAACCCCGCCCCCTACCTAACTGTGCTCCTCCTCTTCCGGTTGTCTTGGCCGAGCCCGCCATGTCGTCGGCGAGACAAAGGACACTGAAAGGTGGGCGTGCCTACGTTCTGCGTCACTGACGCCGCGTGCGAGAGGAAAATCCAAAATGGCGGCGCTGGCGGATCCCCCTCTCAGGTAACTGGAGAAATGGCGGCGCGGAGCTGGAGCCCCGGGACTGGGGGTGGGGGCAGCCCAGGGTGCTACTGCAGCGTCAATCGGTAAATACATCAGTCAGCAATCACTAACTCATCACCAAACCCAGTAACCAATCAATCACCAAGTAAACAGTAACTAAGCGCCAAATCCAGTACCAGCCACACTCATCCATCAACAAACCCAGTAAACAATCCGAAGGCGCCACTAAATCCAGCAAACTGTCATTAATCCATCAACAAACTCAATCATGGGTTCATACAATCCATGCAATGCACAATGAGGCTATTCGACCCAACGAGTCTGCACCCACCCTGCTCTGAAAGAACACCCCCTTAACCCACCTAACCTATACATCCCTTCACACTAAGGGCAATTTTGAACACTAAGGGCAATTTTGGACACTAAGGGCAATTTATCATGGCCAATCCACCTAACCTGCCCGTCTTTGGGAGGAAACCGGAGCACCCGGAGGAAACCCCACGCAGACGCGGGGAGAACGTGCAGACTCCTCACAGACAGTGACCCAAGCCGGGAATCGAACCTGGGACCCTGGCGCTGTGGGGAAACTGTGCCAGCTACTGTGCAAACAATTGCTAATCCACCCATAAACCCGATAAACACTCACAAATCCATCAACAAACTGAGTATACAGTCACTAATCAGACAATAATCTCAGTAAACAATCACTCATCCATGGCTGAACCCATTCATCTGTCACATCACCAAACCTGGTATCAGGACACGTTGGCTTGGGGGTATTGTCGCTGGACTATTTACCCAGGGTAATAATGCTCTGCAGACCCAGATGGTGAAATATAAATTCAATAATCTGGAATTAAAAGTTGTTTGTCATGAAAACCCATCTGGTTCACTAACGTACTTTAGGGAAGGAAATCTGCCATCCTTGCCTGGTCTGGCCTACGTGTGACTCCAGATCCACAGCAATGTGGTTGACTCTTAAATGCACTCATGGATGTGTAATAAATGTTGGCCCGGTCAGTTTCCATAACAAATTTCAAAAGATCACTACCATGAAGTGATTGGTGGCTCCCACTCGAGGCTGATTTTGTCGGTCTATCCCCTGCCCAAAGGGTGAAGTATTTGAGAGCAAGAGGTGCAGGCGTGCTTGGGGAACGTTTTACTGCTCTGGTGTGGCTGATGGATGGATTCACGGACTAGGAGTGGAGCAAGAAGGAAAGAGCTGCTGGAGCAGGAAAGTCTTCATGGTGCGCCACAGGAAAAGATGGCGGAGGGCAAGGAGGCTGCTCTGCCTACCCAGTGGTCAATGGAGCAGCTGATAGTGTTCCTCAGTGATAAGCTTCAGCAGCAGAGGGAATAGGCCCTGGAAGACCTGGCCAAGGTGGGGATTGAGTGAGTGGAGCAGGGGCTGGAGTCCCAGAGTCAAGCAATCCAGAAAGAGGCAGTGGGGGAGCATGAGGAGCTCAGTGGCTGAGATGAGGGTGATGCGGGAGAGCCAAAAGAGGCTGAGGTAGAAGGTGGAGGATCTGGAGAATCACTCCAGAAGGCAAAACCTCCGGATTGTTGAGCTGCCGGAAGGCATTGAAGGATCGGAGGCCAGGGTGTATGTGGCAAGGGGGGGGGTCTTTCATTTATTCAGCCCCATGCAGATTGACCGAGTGCACAGGGTGCTGAGAAGGAGGTCTTGGGTGGGGACCAGTATGCTAGCTGGGCGGGCTAGTTAACAGGAGTGAGGTGGGGGATTGCCAGGGGGGAGGGGGGGGGTGTTGCTGACAAGGGTATGGTTGATGTGGCGCAGTTGGAAAGGGATCGATGATGGATATCGGGGGTGGGCCTGGATGGTGTGTGACGCGGGCTGGGGGCTGGCTCAAAAAGGGCTAATCGGCAGGGGAAAGAGATAGTGAGCCCCTGACCAGGCTGGTCATGTGGAACGTGAACGTGTGTTCGCGCTTCTGAGGAGTCTGAAGGCGGACATGGCCTTTTTGCAGGGGACACACTTAAAGATAGGGGACCATACGAGTTTGAGGAAGGGATGGGTGAGGCAGGTGTTTCATTCAGGGCTGGATATGAAGACGAGGGGAGTGGCAGTGCTGGTTAATAAATAGGTATTTTTAAAAATATAAATTTCGAGTACTCAATTATTTTTTTTCCACTTGAGGGGTAATTTAGCGTGGCCAATCCACCTAACTTGCACATCTTTGGGTTATTGGGGCGAAACCCACACAGACACGAGGAAGTTTGGGAAGGAGGTCGAAAGAGCTTTCATACTTCTCCCATGTGTACTCCCGGATTGAGTTTTTTTAAGACGTTGCTTGCGGGAGTTGTCGATTCGGAGTATTTGGCGATTGTGAATTCAGATCACGCATTGTGCTGGGTGGATTTGCGCAATGCGCAGGGGATGGGAGGGGGCAGCGCCCGCAGTGGAGGATGGATGTGGGGTTGTTGGCGGATGAGGAGGTGTGCGAGCGGCTGAAGGTAGACATTCGGGGGTACATGGAGCTAAATGACATGGGGGTGGTCACGGCTGCCATGCTGTGGGAGGCTCTCAAGGCGCTGGTCAGGTGGGAGTTTATCTCAATTCGGGCGCATAGGTAGAAAACGGAGCGGGAGGAGAGGGTAGATTGGTGTAAGAGATTTTGAGGGTGGACAGGAGGCGCCAGAGGCAGGGCTGTTGAAGGAGAGGCAGAGGCTCCAGATGCAGTTTGGGCTAGTGTCCACAGGGACGATGGTGGGGCAGTTACGGAGGGGCAGTACGTGAGTACAGGGAGAAGGCAAACAGAATGCTGGCCCATCAGTTGAGAAAGCAAGAGGCTGAAAGGGAGATGAGCAGAGTGGGGGGAATGCGGCAGCTACTGGATGGGTTGGAGTTTTCTAAGGTAGAGGAGGAACTGGTTCAGGGACTGAGGGCTCCAATTGAACTGAGGATGGAGAGTATGGGGATGATGCAGCCAGGGAAAGCCCCAGGGCTGGATGGATTCCTGGTAGAGTTCTAAAAATGGCAGACCTGGGGCCAGTACTGGTGAGGGCGGTATAATGAAACAAGGGAAAGGGGGGCACTCCCCCTATATTGTCGCAGGCTTCCACCGCCCCGATATTACAGAAAGGTAAGGATCCTGAGCAGTGTGGGTCGTGCTACCCGATACCATTACTGAATGTAGATGTCAAGCTGTTGCCAAAGGTGTTGGCCTCGTGAATCGAGGATTACATCCTGAGGGTGATAGGCGAGGATCAAACGGGTTTTGTGAAGGGGAGGCAGTTGACGGCAAACGTGAGGAGGCTGCTTAACATAATCATGGTATCTTCGGAGGGGCAGGAGGTGGGAGTAGTGGGGGTGATGGACGCGGAGAAGGGGGAGTGGGAATACCTGCTGGAGGTGTTGGGCGGTTCAGGTTCAAACAGGGGTTTGTGGACTGGGTCCGGCTGCTGTGTAAGGCCGTCGGCCGCAAGAGTGCGGACGAACCGAGTGATTTTGGGGCACTTCGGGCTGCATCGTGGGACAAGGCAGGGGTGTTCACTCTCCCCATTGCTTTTTGCTTTGGCTACAGAGCCGCTGGCAATGGCGCTTAGGGCATAGAGGGATTGAGTGGGAGGGTGGTTTTCGAGCAAAGGGTTTCATTGTATGCGGCCGACCTGTTGCTGTATATTTCAGACCTGTTGACCGGTACCTGAGGCATCATGGGGATTTTAGAGAAATTTAGCCAGTTTTCGAGATACAAGTTGAATATGGAGAAGAGCGATTTGTTGCCGATTGAGACGAGACGGCAAGAAAGGAGGTGAGGGAGACTTCCGGTTGCGGTGATGCGGACCTAAGCCACACGTTCAGTAGCTCCCGCTTTTTTCGGTCTTTTGGGCTCTTTTGAGGGCCCGTAGTGGTGCTGGTTGGACTTTTCCCTGTGTGGGAACACTCTCTCTAAGATTCTCCGCTGGTGGATGGCCTGGACTAGGAATGGAGCGGTCAAAAAATCGGCTTTGGAGCAGAGAAAGGTGCGAGGCAGAAGAAGCAAGGTGGCGGCGGGCAGGGAAGCAGCAGTGGGCGCGAGAGCAGCAGGAGCTGCTTCAGCGCTCCTTTAAGGAGCTGAAGGCAGAGATTCTGGAGCCGTTTAAGGCCTCCCTGGACAAGCTCATGGCGACCCATATGGCTCAGGGTGCGGAGATCCGAGAGCTTCGGCAAAAGGCCTCGGAGGGCGAAGACAAACTCCTGGGCCTGGCAGTGAAGGTGGAGTCGCACGAGGCGCTCCATAAGAAGTGGTCAGCGAGGATGGAGGAGATGAGAACCTGCGGATCCTGGGCCTCCCAGAGGGGCTGGGAGGTTCGGATTTGGGGGCCTATGTGGCCATGATGCTGAACAAGCTAATGGGTGCTAATGGAGCTGGAGGGTGCCCATCGGGTGCTGCTGAGGAAACCCAGGCCAAACGAGCCGCCTCGGGCGGTGCTGATCCGTTTTCTCTGCTTTGTCGACCGCGAGTGTGCTGCGTTGGGTGAAGAAGGAGAGGAGCAGCAAGTGGGAGAATGCGGAGGTCAGGATATACCAGGACTGGAGTGCGGAGGTGGCGAAGAGAAGGGCTGGCTTTAACCGGGCAACGGCAGTGCTCCACAGGAAGGGGGTCAAGTTTGGCTTGTTACAGCCGGCACGCCCGTGGGTCACGTATAAAGATCGCCAGCTATATTTTGACTCCCCGGAGGAGGCCTGGACTTTTGTTCAGACAGAGAAGCTGGACTTGAACTGAGGGCTGGGGAATGGTGTATACAGCCTCGGAGGCTTTGTCCTCCTTGGTATCCTTTCGCTTTATCGGTTCTATTGGATGATTTTTTTTTTGCTGTTCTGCCTTTTTTTTGCTTGTTTGGGACTGTTATCTGTTTATTTGGGTGTTTTGTCATGTTTGGGGTCTGTATTTTGTTCACTGGTTGAGAGTTTGGGTGGGGTTCGCGGTCCTGTTGGGTCATGTGCTCGTCTTTTCCCGCATTTTGGGTCGGGGGGCGGGGCTTGGGATGGAAGCGCGGGCTTTTCTCCCGCGCTACAGGAGCGGTGGGCGGGGCCGGCACTGGGGAGGTGGTTGTGTTGCACTGCGGGGGGTCATTGGGATGGCGGGGGCAGCCGGTGTCGTCAGGAGTCGGCTGACTTACGGAAGTACAATGGAAGGGGTTACGCAGCTAGGGGGGGGCCCTAGCTTGGTGGGGGGGGTGGGTGGGTTTGTGGGGAGGGGAAGATGGGGGGGGTACCGGGTTGCTGCTGGAATGGCCAAGACAGAGGTGGAACATGTAGAGGGGGTCGGGATGGGGGTCGGTCACTGTGGGGAATGGGCTGAGCGGGGGGCGCGGGCAAGTGGCGGATTGCAGAAGGGTGATGGCTAGTCGACGGGGGAGGGGGGTAGGCGGTCCCCTGATCCGGCTGACCACCTGGAATGTGAGGGGACTGAATGGGCCGGTCAAACGGGCCCCGAGTGTTTACGCACCTGAAGGGGCTGAAGGCGGATGTGGCTATGCTTCAGGAGACGTACCTGCAGGTGGCGGATCAGGTTAGATTGAGGAAGGGATGGGTGAGCCAAGTGTTTCATTCGGGGCTGGATGCAAAAACTCGGGGGGTGGTGATCCTGGTGGGGAAGAGGGTGTCGTTTGAGGCGTTGAATGTGGTGGCAGACAGTGGCGGGCGGTATGTGATGGTGAGTGGCAAGCTGCAGGGGGAGCGGGTGGTGCTGGTTAATGTATACGCCCCGAACTGGGACGATGCGGGTTTCATGCAGCGCATGTTCGGCTGGATTCCAGATTTGGAGGCGGGGGTCTGATAATGGGTGGGTGGGGGGGGGGGGGGGTGTGTGTGTGTGGATTTCAACACAGTGCTGGATCCGCCACTGGATCGATCCAGTTCCAGGACGGGTAGGAGGCCTGCGGCGGCTAAGGTATTGAGGGGGTTTGTGGACCAGATGGGAGAGGTGGATTCATGGAGGTTTGCGAGGGCCAGGGAATTTTCATACTTCTCCCATGTGCATAAGGCCTATTCCCGGATCGACTTCTTCGTTCTGAGTAGGGCGCTGATTGCGAGGGTGGAGGATGCTGAGTATTCGGCGATAGCCATTTCCGACCATGCCCCGCACTGGGTGGACCTCGGGCTGGGGGAGGAGAGAGACCAGCGCACTCTTTGGCGCTTGGAGGTGGGGCTGCTGGCGGACGAGGAGGTGGGGAGACGGGTTCGAGGATGTATCGAGAGGTACCTGGAGGCCAATGACAATGGGGAGGTCCGAGTGGGGACGGTCTGGGAGGCGCTGAAGGCGGTGGTTAGGGGGGAGTTGATCTCCATTCGGGCCCACAGGGAGAGAGGGGAGCAGAGAGAAAGGGAGAGATTGGTGGGGGAGATGGTGAGGGTGGACAGGAGATACGCGGAGGCCCCGGAGGAGGGATTGCTGAGGGAGCGGCGCAGCCTCCAGGCTGAGTTTGACTTGCTGACCACCAGAAAGGCGGAAGCTCAGTGGAGGAAGGCACAGGGGGCTGTGTATGAATATGGGGAGAAGGCGAGCCGGATGCTGGCACACCAGCTCCGTAAGCAGGATGCGGCTAGGGAGATCGGTGGAGTTAAGGATCGGGGAGGAAATGTGGTGCGAAGAGGGGTAGACATTAATAGGGACTTTTATGAGAAACTGTATCGGTCCGAACCCCTGGCGGAGATGGGGGGGATGGGGCGCTTTTTGGACCGGCTGAGATTCCCGAGGGTGGAGGAGGGACAGATGGAGGGACTGGAGGCGCCGGTTGAGCTGGAGGAGCTGGGCAAAGGGATAGGTAGCATGCAGTCGGGGAAGGGGCCGGATGGGTTCCCGGCTGAATTTTACAAGAAGTATGCAGACCTGTTGGTTCCCCTGTTGGTTAGGACCATTAACGAGGCAAGGGAAGGGGGGGCTTTGCCCCCGACAATGTCTCGGGCGCTGATCTCCTTGATTCTTAAGTGGTACAAGGATCCCCTGCAGTGTGGATCATACAGGCCTATCTCACTCTTGAATGTGGACGCCAAGCTGTTGGCAAAGATCTTAGCCGTGAGGATAGAGGACTGTGTGCCGCAGGTTATCCACGAGGATCAAACGGGGTTTGTGAAGGGGACGCAGCTGAACACCAACATAAGGAGGCTCTTGAACGTTATAATGATGCTGGCGGTAGAAGGGTGGCGGAGATTGTGGTGGCGCTGGACGCGGAGAAGGCCTTTGATCTTTGTTAGGGTTGAGTGGGGGTACTTGTGGGAGGTGTTGGAAAGGTTTGGGTTTGGGGAGGGGTTTGTTAGTTGGGTGAGGCTGTTGTATGAGGCCCCGATGGCGAGCGTGGCCACGAATAGGAGGAGGTCGGAGTATATTCGGCTATTCCGAGGGACGAGGCAGGGGTGTCCCTTGTCCCCCCTGCTCTTTGCGCTGGCAATTGAACCCCTGGCTATGGCGCTGAGGGAGTCGGAGAATTGGAGGGGGCTGGTCTGGGGTGGGGAGGAGCACCGAGTGTCGCTCTATGCGGATTACCTATGTTGTATGTGGGGGGAATGCCGGAGGTGATGGGGATTCTCCGGGAATTTGGGGATTTCTCAGGATACAAGCTCAACTTGGGTAAGAGCAAGCTGTTTGTGGTACACCCAGGGGATCAGGAGGGGGGGATTGGCAGGCTCCCACTGAAAAGGGTGGAGAGGAGCTTCAGGTACTTGGGGGTCCAGGTGGCCAGGAGTTGGGGGGCCTTGCATAAGCTTAACCTCACACGGTTGGTGGGGCAAATGGAGGAGGAGTTTAAGAGGTGGGACCTGCTGCCGCTGTCTCTGGCGGGTAGGGTGCAGTCAGTCAAAATGACGGTGCTCCCAAGGTTTCTGTTCCTGTTCCAGTGCCTCCCCATCCTTATCCCGAAGGCCTTTTTCAGGCGGGTTAACAAGAGCTTTACGGGGTTTGTGTGGGCACACGGGACCCCGAGGGTGAGAAGGGTGTTCTTGGAGCAGGGCAGGGATAGGGGGGGGCTGGCGCTGCCCAACCTTTGTGGGTACTATTGGGCTGCCAATGCAGCGATGGTGCGTAAATGGGTGATGGAGGGGGAGGGGGCAGCATGGAAGAGGATGGAGATGGCGTCCTGTGTGGGCACGAGCCTAGAGGCGCTGGTAAAGGCGCTGCTGCCGCTCCCTCCAACGAAGGTATATCACGAGTCCGGTGCTGGCGGCTACCCTCAAAATTTGGGGGCAATGGAGACGGCACAGGGGGGAGGTGGGGGCCCCGATACGGGGCAACCACCGGTTTGTCCCAGGGAGAATCGATGGCGGGTTCCTGAGTTGGCACAGGGCAGGTATCAGGAGGTTGGGGGACCTGTTTGTAGATGGGGAGTTTGCGAGCCTGGGTGCGCTGGAGGGGAAGTTCGGGCTCCCCCTCGGGGAGCGCCTTTAGGTACATGCAGGTAAGGGCGTTTGTCAGGCGGCAGGTGGTGGAGTTTCCTCTGCTACCGCCGCGTGGGATCCAGGACAGGATGCTCTCGGGGGTGTGGGTTGGTGAGGGGAGGATCTCGGCAACGTACCAGGTGATGCAGGAAATGGATGAGGCCTCGGTCGAGGAGCTGAAGGGTAAATGGGAGGAGGAGCTGGGTGAGGAGATAGAGGGGAAGTGGGCGGATGCCCTGGGGAGGGTGAACTCCTCCTCTTGTGCGAGGCTTGGCCTCTTACAGTTTAAGGTACTGCACAGGGCCCACATGACTGTGACAAGGATGAGTCGGTTCTTCGGGAGTGAGGACAGGTGTATCAGTTTCTCAGGGAGCCCAGCAAATCATGCCCATATGTTCTGGGCATGCCCAGCGCTGGGGGAATTTTGGAAGGGCGTAGCAAGGACGGTGTGGCGGGTGGTAGGATCCAGGGTCAATCCGGGCTGGGGGCTCGCAATTATTGGGGTTGCAGTGGAGCCGGGAGTGCAGGAGGCGAAAGAGGCTGGTTTCTGGCCTTTGCGTCCCTAGTAGCCCGGCGGAGGATTCTTCTTCAGTGGAAGGATGCGAGGCCCCCAAGCGTGGAGGCTTGGATCAACGATATGGCGGGGTTTATTAAATTAGAGTGGGTGAAATTTGCCCTAAGGGGATCAGTGCCGGGGTTTTTAAGGAGGTGGCAGCCATTTCTGGATTTCCTGGCAGAACGATAGGAAAAGGCCAGTAGCAGCAGCAGCCCAGTGAGGGGGGGGGGGGGGGGTTTGTTCCGTTGTTTTGGACCGAAGGGACGGACATAGTTGTTCTATGCTAATGGCGGGCATTGATTTATTTATTTCTCTATGTATATAAGGGGGGGGGTTTGTCGAAGGGGCGGGCGCATGTTTTGTGTGAATGGCGGGTGTTAATTTACCTCTTCCTGTGTGTATGTGCGGGGGGGGGGGGGGGGGGGTGTTTACTGCTTGTTGTTTTTTTTCTGTTCTTTGTAAAAAAAAAATTGTTACTTTTTGTTGTTGATATTTTATGAAAATTTTGAATAAAAATTATTTAAAAAAAAAAGAAAGGAGGTGAGAGGAGCTGCCGTTCAGGGTGGTGGTGGGGGGTTGGGGGGGGGGGGGGGGCGGGGGGAGAGGTTTAGATACTCGGGTATCCAGGTGACCTGGGGTTGGGCGCAGCTGCACTAGTTGAGTCGGGCGTGGTTGTTGGAGCAGATGAAAGTGGATTTCAAGAGCTGGGATGTGCTGCTGCTGGCAGGGCAGGTGCAGACAGGGGAAATGATGGTGCTGGCAAGGTTCCTGTTCATAACAAGTCATTTTTTAAGAAGGTTAATGCGCTGATCTCTGGATTTGTGCAACCCCGGGGGGCGGGGGGTGCTGGCTCTCCGAACACAATGAATGACTACTGGACGGCGAATCTTGCTATGGTTATGAAATGGATGGTGGGGTAGATTTGGCGTGGGGCCGGATGGAGGCGGCATCGTGCAGGGGAGCGAGTTTGAAGGCTTTGTTGTCAGCACGTCTGCCGTTCTAGCTGGCCATTGGTGGTGTAGGGGCAGTGGAGGCAGCATTTGGACTGGAGGGTGCCTCGGCGTGGGCACCAATCTGCAACAACCAGTTTTGCGCCGGTTGGGGAGGGGGCTGGATGCGAAGTTTCGGGATGGTGGAAAGCAGGGATTGAACGATTTGCCGATCTAATCAAATGGGGGCAAATTTGCGAAGTTGGAAATCCTGGAGGAAGTTGGCCAGGAGGAATGGTTTTAGGTACCTGCGCATCCGAGTCTTTGTAAGGAGCGAGGTTCTGTCCTCTGCTGGGCTGCTGCCCCTGGGGTTGCAGGACAAGGTGCTGTCGAGGGAAGGGAAGGTGTCGTTGGAATAAGGAATTGATGGATTGGGAGGGAGCCCTCGTTGGGGACATTAAGTGTAAGTGGGAGGAGGAGCTGGGTGGGGCGGTGGGGGGGCCGAGACGTGGCCTTGCAAAGGGTGAATGCGTCCTCATTGTGTGCGAGGTTAAGCCTCATCCAGTTCAAAGTGGTTCATAGGGGGCATATGACAGTAGCGAGGATGACGAGGTTCTTTGAGGGGGTAGAGGTTAGGTGTGGGAGGCGTGCAGGGAGCCCGTCAATCACGTCCACATGTTCTGGGCGTGTCAAAGGTTGAGGAGTTTCTGGCAGATTCTCGGATGTGACGTCCTGGGTGTGAAGTTGGTTCCGAGTCCAGAGGTGGCGATATTCGGGGTGTCGGAAGACCCGGGAGTCCAGGGGGTGAGAGAGTCCGATATCTTGGCCTTTGCCTCTCTGATAGCCCGGAGACAGATTCTGCTCGGGTGGAGGGACTCGGAGCTGCCGAAAGCGGGAGTGTGGATGAGCAACCTGGCAGAATTCCTCAGGCTGGAGAAGGTTAAGTTCACCGTGAGGGGGGTCGGTGGATGGGTTCACCTGGAAGTGGAAGCTGTTTATTGATTTCTTTAAGGAGGTTTAAGGGGTCAGTGGGGGGGAGGGGAATGGGGGGGGGGTAAAATGGGGAAGGCGGGATGGGAGAAGGGGGAGAATTAGGGGAGTGGGTGTCAGTTGCTTATAACGATGTTTGGTTGTTCTTGATGCTTTTGATTGTTTATATAAAAATGCCTTGAATAAAATATTTTTAAAAATGACTAAACCCAGTAACAAGACAATAATCTCTGTAAACAATGACTAATATTTGAGCTGTATTGTTCTTTGTTCTTTAGGATTTTGGCAAAGGTTGGTATCATGACAGTACAGGCATGGAGGGCCGAAGGGCCTGTTCCTGTACTGTATTGAATGTTCTTTGTAATCTATCAATACTCCATCAGTAAACCTAATAATCAATCACTATGGGCAGCGCAGTAGCACAGTGCTTAGCTCTGCTGCTTCACAGCGCCAGGGTCCCAGGTTCGATTCCCGCTTGTGTCACTCCCTGTGCGGAGTCTGCACGTTCTCCCCGTGTCTGCGTGGGTTTCCAACTGGGTGCTCCGGTTTCCTCCCACAAGTCCCGAAAGACGTGCTGTTAGGTGAATTGGACATTCTGAATTTTCCCTCCGTGTACCCGAACAGGCACCGGAATGTGGAGACTAGGGGCTTTTCACAGTAACTTCATTGCAGTGTTAATGTGTGCCTACTATTATGGTTATTAAACACGGTATCAATTACTTAGCCCAGTAAATCAATCAATAATTCATCACTAAACACAGTATGCAATCCACAAACCATCCGTTAACCCAGTAAACAGTCACTAATCCATCCACGTTTGAAAGCCCATCAGTAAACCCAGTCTATAAGGATAAGCTGCCACTGAATAAGACAACAGTGCATTAATTAATTGAATAATTTCTCCATACCCTCCATTGAACAATCCATATTTTAGGAATAAACTGAATTGTCAATCAATAATTCATCATTCTACCCAATAAATTTGGTAATCCGTCCATAAACCCCAGAGTTATTGAATTCGGCAATAATCAAACAGCTCAGTATTTCTCAATTATACCACAAATCAATCTATAATTAACTGTAACTATTTCTGCTGATCTTATTCCAGCTCCCTTCACTTCCACTCCGTAATCCCTCTCCCCTGATCACCCTGTGCTACTGACTGTATCGCTGCTTTTGTTAATCCAGCTCCCTCACAATGTTACTCAGTAACCCCTCTCCCCCAGCACCCTGTGTTACTGACTATATCCCTACTGATGTTAATCCAGCTCCCTCACACTGTTACTCAGTAACCCCTCTCCCCCCAGCACCCTGTGTTACTGACTGTATCCCTATTGATGTTAATCCAGCTCCCTCACACTGTTACTCAGTAACCCCTCTCCCCCCAGCACCCTGTGTTACTGACTGTATCTCCACTGATGTTAATCCAGCTCCCTCACACTCACTCAGTAACCCCTCACCCCCAGCACCCTGTGTTACTGACTGTATCTCTACTGATGTTAATCCAGCTCCCTCACAATGTCACTCAGTAACCCCTCTACCCAGCACCCTGTGTTACTGACTGTATCTCTACTGATGTTAATCCAGCTCCCTCACAATGTCACTCAGTAACCCCTCTCCCCCAGCACCCTGTGTTACTGACTGTATCTCTGCTGATGTTAATCCAGCTCCCTCACACTGTCACTCAGTAACCCCTCTCCCCCCAGCTTCCTGTGTTACTGACTGTATCTCTACTGATGTTAATCCAGCTCCCTCACACTGTCTCTCAGTAACCCCTCTCCCCCCAGCACCTTGTGTTACTGACTGTATCCCTACTGATGTTAATCCAGCTCCCTCACAATGTCACTCAGTAACCCCTCTTCCCCAGCACCCTGTGTTACTGACTGTATCTCTGCTGATGTTAATCCAGCTCCCTCACACTGTCACTCAGTAATACCTCTCCCCCAGCACCCTGTGTTACTGACTGTATCTCTACTGATGTTAATCCAGCTCCCTCACACTGTCACTCAGTAACCCCTCTCCCCCAGCACCCTGTGTTACTGACTGTATCTCTACTGATGTTAATCCAGCTCCCTCACACTGTCACTCAGTAACCCCTCTCCTCCAGCACCCTGTGTTACTGACTGTATCCCTACTGATGTTAATCCAGCTCCCTCACACTGTCACTCAGTAACCCCTCTCCCCCCAGCTTCCTGTGTTACTGACTGTATCTCTACTGATGTTAATCCAGCTCCCTCACACTGTCACTCAGTAACCCCTCTCCCCCAGCACCCTGTGTTACTGACTGTATCACTACTGATGTTAATCCAGCTCCCTCACACTGTCACTCAGTAACCCCTCGCTCCCAGCACCGTGTGTTACTGACTGTATCTCTACTGATGTTAATCCAGCTCCCTCACACTGTCACTCAGTAACCCCTCTCCCCCAGCACCCTGTGTTACTGACTGTATCTCTACTGATGTTAATCCAGCTCCCTCACACTGTCACTCAGTAACCCCTCTCCCCCAGCACCCTGTGTTACTGACTGTATCCCTACTGATGTTAATCCAGCTCCCTCACACTGTCACTCAGTAACCCCTCTCCCCCAGCACCCTGTGTTACTGACTGTATCCCGACTGATGTTAATCCAGCTCCCTCACACTGACACTCAGTAACCCCTCTCCCCCAGCACCCTGTGTTACTGACTGTATCCCGACTGATGTTAATCCAGCTCCCTCACACTGACACTCAGTAACCCCTCGCTCCCAGCACCCTGTATTACTGACTCTATCGCTGTTTATGTTAATCCAGCTCCCTCACACTGTCACTCAGTAACCCCTCTCCCCCAGCACCCTGTGCTATTGACTGTATCCCTACTGATGTTAATCCAGCTCCCTCAGACTGTCACTCAGTAATCCCTCTCCCCAGCACCCTGTGTTACTGACTGTAACTCTACTGATGTTAATCCAGCTCCCTCACACTGTCACTCAGTAACCCCTCTCCCCCAGCACCCTGTGCTATTGACTGTATCCCTACAGATGTTAATCCAGCTCCCTCACACTGTCACTCAGTAACCCCTCTCCCCCAGCACCCTGTGTTACTGACTGTATCACTACTGATGTTAATCCAGCTCCCTCACACTGTCACTCAGTAACTCCTCTCCCCCAGCACCCTGTGTTACTGACTGTATCCCTACTGATGTTAATCCAGCTCCCTCACACTGTCACTCAGTAACCCCTCTCCCCAGCACCCTGTGTTACTGACTGTATCCCTACTGATGTTAATCCAGCTCCCTCACACTGTCACTCAGTAACCACTCTCCCCCAGCGCCCTGTGTTACTGACTGTATCCCTACTGATGTTAATCCAGATCCCTCACACTGTCACTCAGTAACCCCTCTCCCCCAGCACCCTGTGTTACTGACTGTATCCCTATTGATGTTAATCCAGCTCCCTCGCACTGTCACTCAGTAACCCCTCGCTCCCAGCACCCTGTATTACTGACTCTATCGCTGTTTATGTTAATCCAGCTCCCTCACACTGTCACTCAGTAACCCCTCTCCCCCAGCACCCTGTGTTACTGACTGTATCTCTACTGATGTTAATCCAGCTCCCTCACACTGTCACTCAGTAACCCCTCTCCCCCAGCACCCTGTGTTACTGACTGTATCACTACTGATGTTAATCCAGCTCCCTCACACTGTCACTCAGTAACCCCTCTCCCCCAGTACCCTGTGCTATTGACTGTATCCCTACTGATGTTAATCCAGCTCCCTCACACTGTCACTCAGTAACCCCTCTCCCCCAGCACCCTGTGTTACTGACTGTATCTCTACTGATGTTAATCCAGCTCCCTCACACTGTCACTCAGTAACCCCTCTCCCCCAGCACCCTGTGTTACTGACTGTATCACTACTGATGTTAATCCAGCTCCCTCACACTGTCACTCAGTAACCCCTCTCCCCCAGTACCCTGTGCTATTGACTGTATCCCTACTGATGTTAATCCAGCTCCCTCACACTGTCACTCAGTAACCCCTCTCCCCCAGCACCCTGTGTTACTGACTGTATCTCTACTGATGTTAATCCAGCTCCCTCACACTGTCACTCAGTAACCCCTCTCCCCCAGCACCCTGTGTTACTGACTGTATCTCTACTGATGTTAATCCAGCTCCCTCACACTGTCACTCAGTAACCCCTCTCCCCCAGCACCCTGTGTTACTGACTGTATCTCTACCGATGTTAATCCAGCTCCCTCACACTGTCACTCAGTAACCCCTCTCCCCCAGCACCCTGTGTTACTGACTGTATCTCTACTGATGTTAATCCAGCTCCCTCACACTGTCACTCAGTAACCCCTCTCCCCCAGTACCCTGTGTTACTGACTCTATCGCTGCTTATGTTAATCCAGCTCCCTCATACTGTCACTCAGTAACCCCTCTGCCCCAGCACCCTGTGTTACTGACTGTATCTCTACTGATGTTAATCCAGCTCCCTCACACTGTCACTCAGTAACCCCTCTCCCCAGCACCCTGTGTTACTGACTCTATCGCTGCTTATGTTAATCCAGCTATGAGCAGAGTCCTGGTGAATCGCCTAAGTATGGCTTTAATGTAAATAGTCGGGGAGATGGAGGAGGGTGCTCAGTTGTATGGAAAATTAGAAAATCAATGTTAAAGGAGAAAGCAGCATTGTTAACAGAAAATAAACGGAAGGGACAGAACGAGTGAATGTTATATTGCACCAAAGAATCAGACAAGAGCAGGGAAATTTGATAATGGAAAAAAACTTGAAGGCTTTGTGTCTGAAAGCATTCAAAACTATGAGTTAACTGCGAAAATAGAGACAAACGATTTGGTGGCGATTACTGAGGCATGGTTACAAGGGGACCAAGTCTGGGAGTTAAACATCCCAGGGTACTCAGTATTTCGCACGGATAGACAGAAAGGTAAAGGAGGTGGTGCAGCTTCACTGTTGAGGAAGGGATCAGTGCTGTAGTGAGGAATGATATAGGCACTGGAAATCAAGATGTGGAATCAGTCTGGGTAGAAATAAGAAATAAGCAATGGAAAGAAGTCCCTGGTGGGAGTAATCTATTGGTCCTCTAACAGTAGTGGCACAGTATAAGCCAGGTAATATTAGAGGCTTGTAAGAAAGCTACGACAATAATCATGGGTGATTTTAATATGCATATAGACTGGATTAATCTAATTGGCATGGGTAGCCTCGAGGGAGAGTTCATTAAATGTATTAGAGATTGTTTCTTGGAGCAGTATGTTGTGGAGCCAACCAGGGAGCCGACTATTCTGGATTACTATTGTGTAATGAGGAGGGATTAGTTAATGGCCTCATAATTGAGGATCCTCTGGGAAAGAGTGATCATAGCGTGATGGAATTTCAAATTTAGTTTGAGGGCGAGAAACTGGAGTCCCACACTAGCTCTCTTGAGTTAAACAAAGGTAATTACGTTGCCATGAGGACAGATTTGGCCCTAGTGGACTGGGCAGGAAGACTAAAAGGTAGGGCAGTGGATGCGCAGTAGCAGTTATTTGAGGAGATATTCAATTCCTCCCAATTAAAATATATTCCAGAGAGGAAGAAAGGTTGTAAGAGGGGGGAAAACATCCATGGCTGAGCAAGAAAGTTAAAGGTAACATAAAGACAAAAAGGAAGGTATATCTTATAGAACATACAGTGCAGAAGGAGGCCATTCGGCCCATCAAGTCTGCACCGACCCACCTAAGCCACCCTATCCCCGTAACCCAATAACCCCTCCTGACCTTTTTGGACACTAAGGCAATTTATCATGGACAATCCACCTAACCTGCACATCTTTAGATTGTGAGAGGAAACTGGGGCACCCAGAGGAAACCCACGCAGACACGGGGAGAACGTGCAGACCGTCCGCACAGACAGTGACCCAGCGGGGAATCGAACCTGGGAGCCCGGTGCTGTGAAGCCACCGTGCTAGCCACTTGTGCTACCGTACTGCCCGACATTGCCAAGAACAGTGGCAGGCTGGAAGACTGGGAAACGTTTAGACAAAGAAGCATAGAAAATAAAAGCAGGAGGAGGCCATTCGGCCCTTTAAGCCTTCTCCACCATTCATTATGATCATGGCTGATCAGGGCGGTATGTGGTGCAGTAGTTAACACTGGGATTACTGCGCTGAGGACCCGGGTTCGAATCCCGGCCCTGGGTCACTATCCGTGTGGAGTTTGCACATTCTCCCCATGTCTGTGTGGGTCTCGCCCCTTCAACCTAAAGATGTGCAGGTTAGGTGGATTGGGCATGATAAATTGTCCCTTAATTGGGAAAAAAATAATTGGCTACTGTACATTTATATTTTTTAAAATGCTGATCATCACCCTGATCCCCCTCCCCCCCCCCCCCCCCCCCCCCCCCCCCCCCCCCCACCTTCATACTACTTGATCCCTTTAGCCTCAGGAGCTATATCTAATTCTTTCTTCAAATTACACGATGATTTTTAATTTATAACGATGATTACACGATTACTTTCTGTGGTAGTGAATTCCACACATTCACCACTCTGGGTGAAGACATTTTTCCTCACCTCAGTCCTAAAACGTTTATCCCTTATCCTTAAACTATGACCTCTAGTTCTGGACTCCCACCACCATCAGGAATATTCTTTCTGAATCTACCCTGTCTAATCCTGTTAGAATTCTGTAAATTTCCATGAGATCCCCTCTCACTCTTCTAAACTCCAATGAATGTAACCCTTTTTTATAAAATAAATTTAGAGTACCCAATTCATTTTTTCCAATTAAGTGGCAATTTAGCGTGGCCAATCCACCTACCCTGCACATCTTTGGGTTGTGGGGGTGAAACCCATGCAAACACGGGACCCCAGAGCCGGGATCGAATCTGGGACCTCGGCGCCATGAGGCAGCACTGCTAACCCCTGCGCCACCGGGCTGCCTTAATGAATATAATCCTAAATGACTTAGTCTCTCCTCATATGACAGTCCTGCCATCCCAGGAATCAGCCTGGTAAACCTTTGCTGCACTCCCTCCATAGCAAGAACATCCTTCCTCAGATAAGGACACCAAAACTGCTCACAATACCCCAGGTGTGACCTCACCAATGCCCTACACTATTCCAGTAAAACATTTCTATTCCTATACTCGAATCCTCTCATTGTGGAAGCCAATGTACCATTTACCTTCTTTACTGCCTGCTCTACCTGTGCGCTAACTTTCAGCGACTGACACACGAGGACGCCAAGGTCTCGCTGAGTATCCGCCTCTCTCAGTTTACACCCATTCAAATAATAATCTGCCCCCCTATTTTTGCTACCGAAGCGGATAACCTCACATTTAAAGATCAGCAAAGTGTTACTTAAAAAGTAATAAAATGGGCAAAAGTAAATTATGACAGAAAACTAATGCAAAATATAAAATAGGATAGCAAAAGCTTCTATAAGTATATAAAAGGGAAGAGAGTAGCTAAAGTGAATGTTGGTCCCTTGGAGGACAAAACCGGGGAGTGACTAGTGGGAAACACAGAAATGGCAGAGATGCTAAATCAATATTGTGCCTCAGTTTTCACAGTGGCGGTCACTAGTATCATCCCAATTGTAAGAGATAATGCAGAGGTAATAGAAAGGAAGGAACTTAGAACAAACATCATCAACAGGGAAAAAGTACTGAACAAACTATTGGGGTTGAAGGCAGACAAATCCCCTGGGCCTGTTGGCCTATATCCTGGGGTCTCAAAGGAAGTGGCAGTGGAGTTAGTGGATCCATTGATTATAATATTTCAAAATTCCCTGGATGCGGGAGAGGTTCCAAAGGATTGGAAAAATGCGAACGTAATGCCCTTATTCAAAAAGTGAAGGAGGCAGAAAGTGTGAAACTATAGACCAGTGAGTTTAACATGTCATTGGGAAATAGTTAGAATCTACTATTAAGGAAATAATAACAGGGTCGCACAATGGTTAGCACTGCTGCCTCACAGAGGCAGGGTCCCAGATTCAATTCCGACCTTGGCCGACTGTCTGTGTGGAGTTTGCACGTTCCACCCGTGTCTGCGTGAGTTTCCTCCGGGTGTTCCGGTTTCCTCCCACAGTCCAAAGATCTTTTTTTTGAAATATATTAATTAAAGTTTTATATTTTTTACACTATATATAGATAGAGAAGACGGTAACAGTTTCCATGTCGTTCCCTTTCAGCCCCCCCCTCTCCTCCCCCAAACTCAACATCCCTTCTTCCGTTGTTTCCTTTACTTCACCATGGGTGGTTGTTTAGTGTTTGCCTGTAGGCAGTGCCCTCCTTCCCTCTCCCTGTCACTTAGCCTCCTCTCCCTTCTTTTCCACTCTTCTTAATCCTGTTTGCTTGCTTTGTGAGGCTTCTTTTTCATGTTGTGTTGTGTTGGGTCCATGTCGGCCCCCCCCCCCCCCCCCCCCCCCCCCCCGAACAGAAGTTGGAACAGTTTGTTGTCTAGCCACCACACTTTGTGGAAGCCATCTTCAGACCCTCGGATAGTGAACCTGATCTTCTCCAGGTGGAGAAATTCCGATAGGTCTGCCAGCCAGTCTGCAGCTGTGGGTGGTGCTGCCGATCGCCAGCCGAGCAGCATTCTCTAACGGGCAACGGCAAGGGCGTCGGCTCTCTTCCCCATATGAAGTTCTAGCTGGTCTGATGCCCCGAAGGCTGCCACTCTCGGGCACTGCTCCACCCTCACCCTTGGACGTTGCCTCGAAGACGGCTGTCCAGAACATGTGGGTGTGGGACCCGAGTCCAATCCTTTTCTCTCAGATGCGTCTCTTGGAAGAAAATTATGTAGTCTTTCAAACTTCTCAAATGGACTCTGGATCTTTTCACTGGGCCGTTAAGTCCCCTAACGTTACAGGTGACTACCCTAGTAGGGAGTTTCTGTCCCACCTTCCTGCGGGATGAACCATACCTAGCTGGTGGGTGCGCCCCTGTACTCCGGAGTTTCCCTTTGGTTAGGAACCATCCAAAGTGGATGCTCACGGTGCCATTTTGTTCCATTTCCCCAAACCTGACCTGCTGAAACCAGTTGAGAGCTATTCCCTTCTTTATCGCTATATTCCCCCATGGTCCCGATTCCCCCTCTATCCCCCTCTGTCCCCTCCCCCATCTCACCTCTGTGCCCCCCTTTCTGTATGTCCCCCCTCTCTTCCCTCCCCCACCTCCCCCAGTGTTCTCCCCATCCCGCCAGGTGCTCTCTCCCCACTGGGAGAGCCTCTCTCTCGTGCTTCCTAGCGCTCCCTCTCCCCGCTGGTGTGGTGCCCCTCCCTCTGGACTGCTCTGACTCCCACCTATACCCGTTCAGTTGCTGCTGTCCTCCCCGTCTCCTGCTCGCCCCTTCCTTCCTCTGAGCTAGTTCCCTTACTCAGAGCGAGGCAACAAAATTATCCAAGTCTTTCTCTGCATCTTCCTCACTGCTGCCTCGTTTGCTTTTTGTACAGTCCGTTCGTACGGACAAACTCGTCCGCCTCTGCTGAAGTGGGAAAATAATATTCCTTATTCCGGTATGTCACCCAGAGCCTGGCTGGGAATAACCTCCCAAATTTAACATTGTTGTTGTACAGGGCCGACTTTGCACGGTTGAACTTGGCGGTGAGCTTTGCCAGGCCCGCCCCAATGTCCTGGTATACCCTGTGTCCCTTATCCTGTGTCCCTCCCAACTGCTTGCTTTTGTGTTTTGAGCCCAACGCAGGATCCTGTCCCAGTCCTGGTACCTGTGCAGCTTGGCGACTATCGCCCTCGGCTGCTCGGCGGCCTGAGGCTTTGGTCGGAGCGACCTGTGGACCCTGTTGATCTCCGGCAGCTTGGGGAAACTGTCCCTTCCAACTAAGGTCCCCAGCATCTGGGTCACGTAGTCGGTTGGGTCTCTGCCCTCAAACCCCTCTGGCAGGCCCACTATTCGAATATTCTGTCGCTCTGGATCAGTTCTCTTGGGCCTCGACCTTCCCCTTCAGGCTCCCTTGAATCTCCACCAACTTCTTTATCTCGGCCTCCAGAGCAATGATCGCTCTGATCGGCCAATGCCTTCTCGTGCTCTGGGATCGTTCTCCCTGGGCCTGCAGCTTCTTTCCCATCCCGCTGGTGCCGTCCGCATGGCGGCCAGTGCCTCTGTCACCTGGATCTCCACCTTGATCGCGTCCTTCATTGCCATCAGTTCCTTAGTTAGGAATCATCTCCAGGTGGTGGGAGGAGCCTGCAGTCCGGCCGCCGTTCTCCCTCTCTCAGGTTGGGGGGGTAGCAGGGGGTGTTGCTCGTTCTGGGTGAGTGTGCTTAACACTCAATTTTGCTCTGTTTCGTTACTTAGCTTTGGAGTCGCCAGGTATCGTTAAGATACCGCCACAAGTTTCAAGGTCAAGTTCAAAGCAATAAAACCATACACCAATTAGTAAGTTCAAACAACTGAGTTTATTATAATACAATTATAATACTACCCATGCACACGCTAAGATGATTAAACTATTCCTACCACTAAATAAACCGATACTTATCTTAAAGGGAACTGCCAGATCAGGGGACAAGGCCTCTTGCTCTGCACTGGGTCCGCAGACTTCAGGTTGGTACGGGTTAAAAAGGGGTCAGGAGTGTCTATCTCTGGTAGCGATCGTTGTGAGACACTTACTTGCTGGCGGCTGCTGTCCCAAACCTCTCCTCTCTCTCGGTCAAGGTCTTCTTCGGTAAAGGCTGGTCGAGAGGGCTGGTCCAGAGAGGAGGGCTGGTTAAGAAGAACGAACTGAGTTTGGGACCTGTCTTTTATAGGTCCTAGGGCTTCGCGCCCTTTTGGGCGGACCCTCTATCTGCTGGGGATCGATTGGGTCTCTTCCCAATCGATTTGTTTGACTCCCCCCAATACTGAGGCTGTCCCTCGGTTGCTGGGCGGGCCTTCAGGTGCCTTGTCTTCGAACCCCGCTGGTGCCGGGGTGTCTGGTTTCCCATACACTGTTGCAATCACTTCCCTATTTGTGTCCTTTGTCCCTGGGATCGTTCCATTACTATGTTAACTATCCCGGAGATTGCCTCATTAGTATGCGGAATGTTCGTTTCGGTGCTGTCTGCTCTCTCAGCAGCCAGAATACACAGTGGCTTGGTGCAGCCTGCTTGTGCTGCAAACATTGTCCATTTTAACCTGCAAGCTTTGCGTTCCTCCATTTTGTATTGAGGGAATGGCCAACACTCGGTGGCTACAGGGGCCCCTCACCTCCTGGGTCCGCCGACTCGCTTGCTGGCTGCTACAGCCCTTTCCCACCGTTTCTGGCTTCCCTGTGGCTTCTCAAAGAACAAAGAAAATTACAGCACAGGAACAGGCCCTTCGGCCCTCCCAGCCTGCGCCGATCCAGATCCTTTATCTAAACCTGTCTCCTATTTTCCCTCTGTTGCCACCCGTTCATATACCTGTCTAGATGCCTCTTAAATGACGCTATCGTGCCCGCCTCTACCACCTCCGCTGGTAAAGCGTTCCAGGCACCCACCACCCTCTGCGTAAAAAACTTTCCACGCACATCTCCCTTAAACTTTCCCCCTCTCACCTTGAAATCGTGACCCCTTGTAACTGACACCCCCACTCTTGGAAAAAGCGAGCCACTGCTTCCTGGCATACTTTTCTTCTCTCTCTCTGTGGGTGAGGGGATCAATGAGACAGATTTTCCATGCTAAATCTGCCCAACGGTGCCTATTTTGCTGTGTTCTGGTGGAGAGCAGCCTAATGTGTGGCTACTCAGCACATCCCCGTCACCAGAAGTCTCCCACAGACCAAAGATGTGCAGGTTAGGTAGCTTGGCCGTACTAAATTGCCTCTTGGTGTCTAAAAGGTTAGTCGGGGTTACTGGATTGCAGGGACAGGTTTGGGCTGTGGGCCGAGGTCGGGGGCTCTTTCCCAGGGCCGACGCAGAGTCGATGGGCCGAATGGTCTCGTTCTGCACCGTAGGGATTCTATGATTTAGAAAGTCAAGACGCATTCCATCAGAGTGAACATGGTTTGATGAAGGGTCAATCGGGTTTGACTAATTTGCTCGAGCTCTTCGAAGCTGTAACAAGCCCTATAAACGATAGATAACCTATCAATAAACTGTGCCGAGTCTGCACATTCTCCCCGTGTGTGCGTGGGTTTCCTCCGGGTGCTCCGGTTTCCTCCCACAGTCCAAAGATGTGCAGGTTAGGTGGATTAGCCATGATTAATTGCCCTTGATGTCCAAAAAAAGGTTAGATGGGGTTATTGGGTTAAGGGGATAGGGTGGAAGCGAGGGCTTAAGTGGGTTGGTGCAGACTCGATGGGCCGAATGGCCTCCTTCTGCACTGTATGATCTATATGTTCTATGTTAACCAAAAATCAACAATATTTTGTGCAGACATAGATGAACAAAATAATTAAATCAAAAAAAACGATCAAAAACTCATCAATAAATTCAGTATTCATTCAGTATAGGAGTTGACAACAGAACACACATAAGACCATATGACATAGGAGCAGAATTAGGTCACTGGGCCCATCGCGTCTGTCAGCCATTCAATCATGGCTGATATGTTTCTCATCCCCATTCTCCTGTCTTCTCCCCATAATCCATGATCCCGTTATTAATCAAGAACCTATCGTACACACACACACACGCCCCCCCCCCACCCGCCCGGACGCACGAAGCACTGACCGGCTACTCCGAGCCCATGTGCCCTGAGGATCTTGGCAGCTTAAAGACACTCGGTGATTTGGCCTCCACAGCCTTCCGCGGCAACGATTTCTACAGATTCACCACCCTCTGACTGAAGAAATTCCTCCTCATCTCTATTTTAAAGGATCGTCCCTTTAGTCTGAGACTGTGGCCCTCTGGTTCTAATTTTTCCGACAATTGGAAACATCCTCTCCACGTCCACTCTATCCACGCCTCGCAGTATCTTGTAAGTTTCAACAAGATCCCCCCTCATCCTTCTAAACTCCAACGAGTACAGACCCAGAGTCCTCAACCGTTCCTCATACAACAAGCTCTTCATTCCAGGGATCATTCTTGTGAACCTCCTCTGAACCCTTTCCAAGGCCAGCACATCCTTCCTTAGATATGGGGCCCAAATGGGGTCTGACCAGAGCCTTATACAGCCTCAGATATACATCCCTGGTCTTGTAATCTAGCCCTCTCGACATGAATGCTAACATTGCATTTGCCGTCCTAACTGCCGACTGAACTTGCACGTTAACCTTAAGAGAATTGTGAACAAGGACTCCCAAGTCCCTTTGTGCTTCTAAGTCTTTTCCCATTTGGAAAATAGTCGATGACTCCGTTCTTCTGACCAAAGTGCATAACCTCACACTTTTCCACATTGTATTCCATTTGCCACTTCATTGCCCACTCTCCCAGCCTGTCCAAGTCCTTCTGCAGCCCCCCTGCTTCCTCAATACCACCTGTCCCTCTACAGATCTTTGTATCATCTGCAAACTGATTATTAATGTATATTGTGAAAAGTTGTGGTCCCAGCACAGACCCCTGAGGCACACCACAAGTCACCGGCTGCCATCCTGGAAATGACCCCTTTATCCCCACTCTCTGCCTTCTGCCAGTCATCCAATCATCTATCCATGCCAGTATCTTACGCTTAACACCATGGGCTCTTAATTTATTTAACAGTCTCCTAAGCGGCACCTTGTCAAAGGCCTTCTGGAAATCTAAATAAATCACGTCCACTTTGGTTCTCCTGTGTCTAACTTCCTTGTTACCCGCCTCAAAGAACCGTACTGAATGGGAGTGAGCCACTGCATTTAAAGTGTTGTCCCATTGACTTTTATGTTGCTGATGTATTTACAGCTGACCTCTTCGGTGGACCTGGAAAAATGTGGAACGCGGCAATGAGAAAGTTCACATCTAATCATACACCGAAGGGCGTTTAAACGTAAGTCGGTGTGCAATACCTGTGGGTCTTTGAGATTGGTCACATTTATTGTTAATCTCACTACTCATCACTGTCACTGATGTTAATGCAAGCTCCCTCACACTGTCATTCAGTAACCCCTCTCCCCCAGCACCCTGGGCGCGATTCTCCGCGCCCCCTCCCGGGACCCGATTCTCCCACCCGGCGGGCTAGCAGCACACGATGACGTCAGCCGCGCATGCGTGGATTGGACGGCTCCAACCCGCGCATGCACGGATGACGTCATCACGCATATGCGTCAAACCCGCGCATGCGTGGGCCGTCATGCCCCTCAGCCGCCCCCGCGGACTGATCCTTCGGGGCGGCGGAGGAACAAAGAGTGCGCGGGTATCGGACCCGCTGCCCGCGATCGGTGCCCACCGATCGTAGGCCCATGCCACCCTTGGCACGGCCGTGGTGCGGCCGAGCCAATCGGTGCCATGGTTGTCCGGAACGGCACTTTGGTGGCCGTTTTCACGAACGGTGAGAGCAGGTGTGTTTGCGTTCGTGAAAACGGCCGTAAAGGCCTGGCAACTCGGCCCATCGGCCAGGTGGGAATTGCTGTTCGGCGTAAAAACCTGCGAGCAGCGATTCGTGTCGTGGGGCGGGCCGTGGGGGGGGAGAATAGCGGGAGGGCGGGAAAAATGGCGGGAAGGCCCTCCCGCTATTCTCCGACCCGTCGTGGGCAGCAGACAATCGCGGCCTCCTGTATTACTGACTGTATCTCTACTGATGTTAATCCAGCTCCCTCACACTGTCAGTCAGTAACCCCTCTCCCCCAGTACCCTGTGTTCCTGACTGTATCTCTACTGATGTTAATCCAGCTCCCTCAACTGTCACATCAGTAACCCTCTCCCCAGCAACCCTGTGTTACTGACTGTATCTCTACTGATGTTAATCCAGCTCCCTCACACTGTCACTCCTTAACCCCTCACCCCCAGCACCCTGTGGTTACTGACTGTATCTCTACTGATGTTAATCCAGCTCCCTCACACTGTCACTCAGTAACCGCTCTCCCCCAGCACCCAGTGATACTGACTGTATCCCTACTGATGTTAATCCAGCTCCCTCACACTGTCACTCAGTAACCCCTCTGTCCCAGCACCCCTGTGTTACTGACTGTATCTCTACTGATGTTAATCCAGCTCCCTCACAATGTCCACTCAGTAACCGCTTCTCCCCAGCAACCCTGTGGTTACTGATTGTATCTCTACTGATGTTAATCCGGCTCCCTCACGCTGTCACTCAGTAACCCCTCTCCCCCAGCACCCTGTGTTACTGACTGCATCCCTACTGATGTTAATCCAGCTCCCTCACACTGTCACTCAGAACCCCTCTCCCCAGCACCCTGTGTTACTGACTGTATCTCTACTGATGTTAATCCAGCTCCCTCACACTGTCTCTCAGTAACCCCTCACCCCCCCCCCCCCCCAGCACCCTGTGTTGCTGACTGTATCTCTACTGATGTTAATCCAGCTCCCTCACACTGTCACTCAGTAACACCTCTCCCCCCAGCACCCTGTGTAACTGACTGTATCTCTACTTATGTTAATCCAGTTCTCTCACACTGTCGCTCAGTAACCCCTCTCCCCCCAGCACCCTGTGTTACTGACTGTATCCCTACTGATGATAATCCAGCTCCCTCACACTGTCACTCAGTAACCCCTCTCCCCAGCACCCTGTGTTTACTGACTGTATCTCTACTGATGTTAATCCAGCTCCCTCACACTGTCACTCAGTAACCCCTCTGCCCCAGCACCCTGTGTTACTGACTGTATCTCTACTGATGTTAATCCAGCTCCCTCACACTGTCACTCAGTAACCCCTCTCCCCCAGCACCCTGTGTTACTGACTGCATCTCTACTGATGTTAATCCAGCTCCCTCACACTGTCACTCAGTAAACCCCTCTCCCCCAGCACCCTGTTTTACTGACTGTATCCCTACTGATGTTAATCCAGATCCCTCACACTGTCACTCAGTAACCCCTCTCCCCCAGTAGCCCTGTGTTCCTGACTGTATCTCTACTGATGTTAATCCAGCTCCCTCACACTGTCACTCAGTAACCCCTCTCCCCCAGCTCCCTGTGTTACTGACTGTATCTCTACTGATGTTAATCCAGCTCCCTCACACTGTCACTCAGTAACCCCTCTCCCCCAGCACCCTGTGTTACTGACTGTATCCCTACTGATGTTAATCCAGATCCCTTACACTGTCACTCAGTAACCCCTCTCCCCCAGTACCCTGTGTACTGACTGTATCTCTACTGATGTTAATGCAGCTCCCTCACACTGTCACTCAGTAACCCCTCTCCCCCAGTACCCTGTGTTACTGACTGTAGCTCTATTGATGTTAATCCAGCTCCCTCACACTGTCACTCAGTAACCCCTCTCCCCCAGCACCCTGTGTTACTGACTGTATCTCTACTGATGTTAATCCAGCTCCCTCACACTGTCACTCAGTAACCCCTCTCCCCCCAGCACCCTGTGTTACTGACTGAATCTCTACTGATTTTAATCCAGCTCCCTCACACTGTCACTCAGTAACCCCTCTCCCCAGCACCCTGTGTTACTGACTATCTCTACTGATGTCAATCCAGCTCCCTCACATTGTCACTCAGTAACCCCTCACCCCCAGCACCCTGTGTTACTGACTGTATCTCTACTGATGTTAATCCAGCTCCCTCACACTGTCACTCGTTAACCCCTCTGCCCCAGCACCCTGTGTTACTGACTGTATCACTACTGATGTTAATCCAGCTCCCTCACACTGTCACTCAGTAACCCCTCTCCCCCAGCACCCAGTGTTACTGACTGTATCCCTACTGATGTTAATCCAGTTCTCTCAGACTGATTGTGTTTCTTTCACCTTTTTCGCTGCAGGAACCTTGCTCACGTCGCCCGGAGCGTCCTGCCGCCCTCTTTCCTCGTGATGAGAGATGCCTCAGCCCTACTCCCTTCGCAGTCCCTACGCGGGGCCCCCGGTACCCAGCTCCAGCACCCCAAAGACCTCTCGCCGCCCTCTGACTGGCTCAGGAGCAGGAGGTCAGAGGGCGCCGAGCCAGGAGCGGCTGGCGGGGGGACGGGCGGCAGGAACGCGCCCTCCTGGTTATCACCCTCCCTCCCCTTCCAGGCCACGGCCCCTCCCTCCAGGACCAGGGCCTCTGGACGAGAGGGGCCGCAAGCTCGAGGTCAAGGGGCGGACGGCTCGCAGCGCCCGGGATTCGGTGGTGGCACCCAGCCCAGTTGCCAAGCGCACACCACTGCGGGCCGACCACTCCCTCAGTGTTAACACTCCATCCGCCACCTCCTCCTCCTCCTCCTCCTCCCCCTCCACTGCCGCCTCAACCTTCTCCTCGCCGCCCTCCCGGCGAAAGGCCAGCCTGACCCGGGCGGGGCCGCCCTCCCAGCCAGCTGACCCCTGCGCTGGCCTCCACGATCCCCAGGAGCTGCAGGAATGCCTGCGCATGCTGAGCGCCGCCCGGTTGCGGCGCTCCCCCTCTCTGGGCCGCGTGCCCTCCGGCAGCGAGCCAGCCCCAGCCCCGGCCCCTGCTCTCAAACGCAGCTCTTCCCTGCGGGGGCTGCAGCAGGAGACCCCCGAAGCCCCGAGCGGAGGAGGGATGGCGCTGCGGCCTGTGCAGCTGGACATTCTGCCGGGCCCCTCCAGGCTCCAGGGAGGCACCACGACGGCCATGCGGAACCTTGACGAACAGGACACCATCCTCCAGGAACAGCAGCGGAGGCAGAAGGTGAGGGCTGGAGGCAGAGGGGTTGCAAGGCTGATGTCTCCAATCCTTTCCCCATGAGTGACCCCCTCAGCCACCTTTATCTCTTTCCTGATCGCGTCTGGGTTGCCCAGTAAAGAAACCTCACCACTGATCCCTCTCCTCTTTCCAGCTAGTTTGGTGCTGTCTCTCCCTCTCCGTTCCCTCCCTCAGACCCGAGCTGCTCCACCATCACAGTCCTTCCACAGCCCAGGTCCACCCTCCTCCCCTACCCCTAGCCCTTTCCTCTGTTCACCCGACCCGTTAATCTTGTCTGAGCTCCCCCCCCCCCCCAGCCCTTTCCCTCCTCTCCCCTCCCCCCCCGGGTTCTCTACACGCTCGGCTCAGTGAGTTTCTTCTCCTGCCCTTGCTTCTCCCCTGGCCACCACGTGAATGATCCTCTTAAATGCAGCAGGATTAGCAGCTGCAAGCTGCTCACAGCAGACTGGACGTTTGCTGCCAGCCTGCTCCCCAGGACTCCTGCTGCCCACCCAGCTCCCCAGGACTCCTGCCGCCCACCCAGCTCCCCAGGACTCCTGCCGCCCACCCATGATCGACCATTCACAGGGACTTTGTGACAACGGGCTGATTGACCATGGGGCTCCTCATAGTTGCAGACAAGGTAGGATGGCGAGGAATAAGTGTTGAACATCATTGGCAGCAGGTTAAGTCATGTACCAATTTCTCAATCCATCCCTCCCAAGCTTCCCTCCCTCCGTCGCTCACTCATCCTTCACTCCCCTTCCTCCCTCGCTAAGGGCGGCGCGGTTGCACAGGGGTTAGCACAGTTGCTTCACAGTGCCAGGGTCCCAGGTTCGATTCCCGGCTTGGGTCACTGTCCTGTGTGGCGATTTCACGTTCTCCCTGTGTCTGCGTGGGTTTCCTCCGGGTGCTCCGGTTTCCTCCCACAGTCCCGAATGACATGCTGTTCAGCAATTTGGGCATTCTGAATTCTCCCTCGCTGTACCCGAACAGGAACCGGAATGTGGAGACTTGGGGATTTTCACAATAACTTCATGACAGTGTTAATGTAAGCCTATTTATGACAATAATAAAGATTAACATCCCTCGCTCCCCTCCCTCGCTCCCACCCTCCCTCGCTCCCACCCTCCCTCGCTCCCACCCTCCCTCGCTCCCACCCTCCCTCGCTCCCACCCTCCCTCGCTCCCACCCTCCCTCGCTCCCACCCTCCCTCGCTCCCACCCTCCCACATTCACTCCCACCCTCCCTCACTCCCACCCTCCCTCGCTCCCACCCTCCCTCACTCCCACCCTCCCTCGCTCCCACCCTCCCTCGCTCCCACCCTCCCACATTCACTCCCACCCTCCCTCACTCCCACCCTCCCTCCCTCCCACCTCCCTCACTCCCAACCTCCCTCACTACAACCCTCCCTCACTACAACCCTCCCTCACTACAACCCTCCCTCACTACAACCCTCCCTCACTACAACCCTCCCTCACTACAACCCTCCCTCACTACAACCCTCCCTCCCTCCCACCCTCCCACATTCACTCCCACCCTCCCTCGCTCCCACCCTACTTCACTCCCACCCTCCCTCACTCCCCCCTCCCTCACTCCCTCGCTCCCACCCTCCCTCGCTCCCCCCTCCTTCACTCCCCCCTCCTTCACTCCCCCCTCCTCACTCACTCCCACCCTCCCTCACTCCCACCCTTCCTCGCTCCCACCCACATTCACTCCCACCCTTCCTCGCTCCCACCCTCCCTCGCTCCCACCCTCCCACATTCACTCCCACCCTCCCCCTCGCTCCCACCCTCCCTCGCTCCCACCCTCCCTCGCTCCCACCCTCCCAACTCACTCCCACCCTCCCAAATTCACTCCCACCCTCCCACACTCACTCCCCCCTCCCACACTCACTCCCCCCCTCCCACACTCCCTGCCCCCCCACACTCACTCCCACTCTCCCACACTCGCTCCCCCCCTCCCACACTCCCTCCCCCTCCCACACTCGCTCCCCCTCCCACACTCGCTCCCGCCCCCTCCCACACTCGCTCCCCCCTCCCACACTCGCTCCCCCTCCCACACTCGCTCCCGCCCCCTCCCACTCGCTCCCCCCCCACACTCGCTCCCCCCCTCCCACACTCGCATCCCGCCTCCCATACTCGCTCCCTCCCCCTCCCACCCTCGCTCCCGCCCCCTCCCACACTCGCTCCCGCCCCCTCCCACACTCCCTCCCCCTCCCACACTCCCTCCCCCCACACTCACTCCCCCCTCCCACACTCACTCCCGCCCCTCCCACACTCGCTCCCCCCTCCACACTCGCTCCCCCCTCCCACACTCGCTCCCCCCTCCCACACTCGCTCCCGCCCCCTCCCACACTCGCTCCCCCCCTCCCACTCGCTCCCGCCCCCTCCCACACTCGCTCCCGCCCCCTCCCACACTCGCTCCCGCCCCCTCCCACACTCCCTCCCCCTCCCACACTCCCTCCCCCCTCCCACACTCCCTCCCCCCCCACACTCACTCCCCCCTCCCACACTCACTCCCCCCTCCCACACTCACTCCCGCCCCCTCCCACACTCACTCCCCCCTCCCACACTCACTCCCGCCCCCTCCCTCACTCACTCCCGCCCCCTCCCATACTCGCTCCCCCGCCCCCTCCGACACTCGCTCCCGCCCCCTCCCACACTCCTCCCGTCCTCCCACACTCACTCCCCGCCCCCTCCCACACTCACTCTCGCCCCCTCCCACACTCGCTCCTGCCCTCCCACACTCGCTCCCCCCTCCCACACTCGCTCCCCGCCCCCTCCCACACTCACTCCCGCCCCCTCCCACACTCGCTCCCCCCTCCCACACTCACTCCCCCTCCCACCACTCACTCCCGCCCCCTCCCACACTCACTCCCGCCCCCTCCCTCACTCACTCCCGCCCCCTCCCACACTCACTCCCGCCCCCTCCCACACTCACTCCCCGCCCTCCCACACTCACTCCCGCCCCCTCCCACACTCGCTCCCGCCCTCCCACACTCGCTCCCGCCCTCCCACACTCGCTCCCGCCCCCTCCCCCACTCGCCCCCCTCCCACACTCGCCCCCCTCCCACACTCGCTCCCCTCCCACACTCGCTCCCGCCCCCTCCCACACTCGCTCCCCCTCCCACACTAGCTCCCGCCCCCTCCCACACTCGCTCCCGCCCCTCCCACCCTCGCTCCCGTCCTCCCACACTCGCTCCCGCCCCCTCCCACACATCGCCCCCCTCCCACACTCGCCCCCCTCCCACACTAGCGCCCCCCTCCCACACTCGCTCCTCTCCCACACTCGCTTCTCCGCCCCCTCCCGCACTCGCTCCCACACTCCTCCCGCTCTCACTCCCCCCCACCCCCCCTCTCTCTCGCTGCTCTCAATAATTTATACTGCATGGAAGAGAGTGCTTTGGCACTTAAGTATCAGTCAGGATCAACTGGGACATTCTCCATGGAAAAGTCTCCACCAATCAGACTTCACTTGCCAGCCAATCAGCATTCTCTCCCCATGTTGTTTTCCCCCTTCTATATGTAGTCTATCCAAGTGCCCTGATCAGTGCACAATGAAATATTTCAACATGTCCTTTATGAAGCAGTAACTATGCTTATTTTTTACACTTACATTCCAGAAAACAAGAGACACTAACGATTGGGACAGGACTGGTTGGACTTCGGAACCTGGGTAATACGGTAAGGTGCGGAGCTTGTGGGTGGGCCTGTGTCCGCACGGACCTGTCACTGTGCATTAGTTGCTGTTTGTGTGTTCCTGTTTGCGACAGACAGAAGGGATCAGTTTTACTGTCAGAGGGTCAGTACTGATGGAGGGCTGCACTGTCAGAGGGTCAGTACTGAGGGAGTGAGGCACTGCCTTAGAGTCAGTACTGAGGGAGTGCTGTACTGCCAGAGGGTCAGTACTGAGGGAGTGCGGCACTGTCAGAGGATCAGTACTGAGGGAGTGCTGCACTGTCAGAGAGTCAGTACTGAGGGAGTGCTGCACCGTCAGAGGGCCAGTACTGAGGGAGTGCTGCACTGTCAGAGGGTCAGTACTGAGGGAGTGAGGCACTGCCTTAGAGTCAGTACTGAGGGAGTGCTGTACTGCCAGAGGGTCAGTACTGAGGGAGTGCTGCACTGTCAGAGGGTCAGTACTGAGGGAGTGCTGCACTGTCAGAGGGTCAGTACTGAGGGAGTGCTGCACCGTCAGAGGGCCAGTACTGAGGGAGTGCTGCACTGTCAGAGGGTCAGTACTGAGGGAGTGCTGCACCGTCAGAGGGCCAGTACTGAGGGAGTGCTGCACTGTCAGAGGGTCAGTACTGAGGGAGAGCTGCACTGTCAGAGGGTCAGTACTGAGGGAGTGCTGCACTGTCAGAGGGTCAGTACTGAGGGAGGGCTGCACTGTCAGAGGGTGAGCACTGCGGGAGTGCTGCACTGTTGGCAGTACTGTGTTTTGTATGAGGCAGTGAACGATCTGCCGTTGCAAATGGACAGTAAAAGGATCCAGAGCATAATCTGAAAGAGGTTCCGGCGAGTGCCACAGTATTGATCCCTTGTGGCTGGGACCAATATCTACCGCCAATCAATATCACTAAATCGCACAGTGGTTAGCACTGAAGCTTCACAGCTCCAGGGTCCCAGGTTCGATTCCCGGCTTGGGTCACTGTCTGTGCGGAGCCTGCACGTTCTCCCCGTGTCTGCGTGGGTTTCCTCCGGGTGATCTGGTTTCTGCCCACATGTCCCGAAAGCTGTGCTGTTAGGTGGATTGGACATTCTGAATTTACCCTCTGTGTACCCGAACAGACACCTGAATGTGGCAACCAGGGAATTTTCACAGTAACTTCATTGTTAATGTCAATGTTAATGTCAATGCAGTTAATGTCAGCCTACTTGTGAGAATAAAGATTATTATTATTATTATTATTAAAGTTGATTCCCTGGCCATTATCACATTGCTGTTTGTGGGATCATCCTGTTCACTTCCTATATCAGCAGCAAGATTCACTTTCAGGCTGTGAAGGACTCTGTGAGGTGTGGAGGCCACGAAGGCCCCCCTGGAATAACAGCAAAATGAAACCTCGGCTTCAGTCTCTGTCTGAACAGCCCGACACAGACATGCTCTCAGAATCACATCGTACAGTCAGTGTTCCCAGGCACCCACCATCACTTCCCTGGAGATGCCCCGTCTCACTGGCAGGTCAGGCACAGCAGAGATGGTGGTGGCATACTGTCCGGGGTGGGGGAGGGGGGTGATTTGCCCTTGGGTGTCCTCAGTGTTGTCTCCGGGCCCATGATGCAGCATGGCATCTGGTCAAACAAGGCCACCGCACCTCCTACGGATTGCCACATCCTATTCCCCTTCAGCTGATGAATCGGTGCTCCTCCATGTCGAATATCATCTGGAGGAGGCACTGAGTGGCAAAGGGGGTGGGTTGGCTTCACTGCGAATCACCACGTTGCGTCTCTCCTAAATAGTCTTCAACCTCGCCAGACACCTGGTGATCATTTCTCGCCATTTGTTCTTACCAAAGAACTGACCGGACTGCCGTTACTGGACATTTCTTCCTGCCCTGAATTAACGGTGTCACGTTTGCTGCTCGCCAATCCATTGGCACCTCCCCTGAATCTGCTGTCTTTGTCCTTGTAGATGGTAGAGCTCACGGGTTTGGAAGGTGCAGTCCAAAGGAGCCTTGGTGAGTTGCTGCAGTGCAGTGTTTAGCAGCTGGGTACACATGGCTGCCTCTGTGTGTTGGTGATGGAGGGAGTGATGTTTAAGGTGGTGGATAGCGGGCCAGTCAAGCAGGGCTGCTTGATGCTGGATGATGCCGAGCTTCTTGTGTGTTGTTGGAGCCCTATTCATCCACCCAAGTGGGTCAGCATCCTAAACATCACACATGACACACAGAACAGAACAGCAGTAGCTGTGAGTGTTTGCCGGTTCTGACTGGCGTTTGAACTTATTTTCTCAGTGTTTTATGAATGCAATTCTTCAGTGCCTCAGCAACACCCAAGGACTCCGAGACTACTGCATCCGCAGGGAATATCAACTGGAAGGAAGTGGATCTGGAAAGAAGCGCTGCGAACTCATGGATGGTAGGAATATTGCACCTTCGATATGTAGTATCGAGAATAGCAGCCACTGTGTATATTATTCAGATTGCGGCCAGTTTTTATACGACGTAGAATAACAGCCTCTTGAATATCATACAGAATAACAGTCCCTGTGTATATTATAGAGAATAACAGCCCCTTGTGTATATTATAGAGAATAACAGTCCCTGTGTATATTATAGAGAATAACAGCCCCTGTGTATATTATAGAAAATAACAGCCCCTGTGTATATTATAGAGAATAACAGCCCCTTGTGTATATTATAGAGAATAACAGTCCCTGTGTATATTATAGAGAATAACAGCCCCTTGTGTATATTATAGAGAATAACAGTCCCTGTGTATATTATAGATAATAACAGTCCCTGTGTATATTATAGAGAATAACAGTCCCTGTGTATATTATAGAGAATAACAGTCCCTGTGTATATTATAGATAATAACAGTCCCTGTGTATATTATAGAGAATAACCGCCCCTGTGTATATTATAGAGAATAACAGCCCCTGTGTATATTATAGAGAATAACAGCCCCTGTGTATATTATAGAGAATAACAGTCCCTGTGTATATTATAGAGAATAACAGTCCCTGTGTATATTATAGATAATAACAGTATCTGTGTATATTATAGAGAATAACAGTCCCTGTGTATATTATAGAGAATAACAGTCCCTGTGTATATTATAGAGAATAACAGCCCCTGTGTATATTATAGAGAATAACAGTCCCTGTGTATATTATAGATAATAACAGTCCCTGTGTATATTATAGATAATAACAGTATCTGTGTATATTATAGATAATAACAGTCCCTGTGTATATTATAGATAATAACAGTATCTGTGTATATTATAGATAATAACAGTCCCTGTGTATATTATAGATAATAACAGTATCTGTGTATATTATAGATAATAACAGTCCCTGTGTATATTATAGATAATAACAGCCCCTGTGTATATTATAGAGAATAACAGCCCCTGTGTATATTATAGGGAATAACAGTCCCTGTGTATATTATAGATAATAACAGTCCCTGTGTATATTATAGATAATAACAGCCCCTGTGTATATTATAGATAATAACAGTCCCTGTGTATATTATAGATAATAACAGTCCCTGTGTATATTATAGAGAATAACAGCCCCTGTGTATATTATAGAGAATAACAGTCCCTGTGTATATTATAGATAATAACAGCCCCTGTGTATATTATAGATAATAACAGTCCCTGTGTATATTATAGATAATAACAGTCCCTGTGTATAGTATAGATAATAACAGTATCTGTGTATATTATAGATAATAACAGTCCCTGTGTATATTATAGATAATACAGTATCTGTGTATATTATAGATAATAACAGTCCCTGTGTATATTATAGATAATAACAGTCCCTGTGTATATTATAGATAATAACAGTCCCTGTGTATATTATAGATAATAACAGTCCCTGTGTATATTATAGAGAATAACAGTCCCTGTGTATATTATAGAGAATAACAGTCCCTGTGTATATTATAGATAATAACAGTCCCTGTGTATATTTTAGATAATAACAGTCCCTGTGTATATTATAGATAATAACAGTCCCTGTGTATATTATAGAGAATAACAGTCCCTGTGTATATTGTAGATAATAACAGCCCCTGTGTATATTATAGATAATAACAGCCCCTGTGTATATTATAGAGAATTACAGTCCCTGTGTATATTATGGAGATTAACAGCCCCTGTGTATATTATAGAGAATAACAGTCGCTGTGTGTATTATAGAGAATAACAGGCCCTGTGTATATTGTAGATAATAACAGCCCCTGTGTATATTATAGATAATAACAGCCCCTGTGTATATTATAGAGAATAACAGTCCCTGTGTATATTATAGAGATAACGTCCCTGTGTATATTATAGAGAATAACAGTCCCCGTGTATATTATAGAGAATAACAGTCCCGTGTATATTATAGAGAATAACAGCCCCTGTGTATTATAGAGAATAACAGTCCCTGTGTATATTATAGAGAATAACAGTCCCTGTGTATATTATAGAGAATAACAGTCCCTGTGTATATTATAGAGAATAACAGGCCCTGTGTATATTATAGATAATAACAGTCCCTGTGTATATTATAGAGAATAACAGTCCCTGTGTATATTATAGAGAATAACAGCCCCTGTGTATATTATAGAGAATAACAGTCCCTGTGTATATTATAGAGAATAACAGCCCCTGTGTATATTATAGAGAATAACAGCCCCTGTGTATATTATAGAGAATAACAGTCCCTGTGTATAGATAACAGTCCCTGTGTATATTATAGATAATAACAGTCCCTGTGTATATTATAGATAATAACAGTCCCTGTGTATATTATAGAGAATTACAGTCCCTGTGTATTTACAATGGAAAGTTTCTGAAATGCATTATGCTTATGTTGGTTACCTTGCTGTCATTTTCTCTCCCTCCCAAATTATCTCATTCCTCATTTACTTGCGATTTGTTTCTATATTCCCGCCTTATCTCTTCTCTCTCTCCTTCTATGTCTGTCCGCGCCCTCTGCCCCCCCTCGCGCCCTCTGCCCCCCCTCGCGCCCTCTGCCCCCCCTCGCGCCCTCTGCCCCCCCCTCCCGCCCTCTGCCCCCCTCGCGCCCTCTGCCCCCCCTCGCGCCCTCTGCCCCCTGTCTCACCTCTGCCCCGTCTCACCTCTGCCCTCTGTCTCACCTCTGCCCCCTCTCACCCTCTGCCCACTGTCTCTCCTCTGCCCCCGTCTCTCCTCTGCCCCCTGTCTTACCCTCTGCCCCCTGTCTCTCCTCTGCCCCCTGTCTCTCCTCTGCCCCCTGTCTCTCCTCTGCCCCCTGTCTCACCTCTGCCCCCTGTCTCACCTCTGCCCCCTGTCTCACCTCTGCCCCCTGTCTCGCCCTCTGCCCCCTCTCTCGCCCTCTGCCCCCTCTCACCCTCTGCCCCCTGTCTCCTCTGCCTCCTGTCTCACCCTCTCACCCTCTGCCCCCGTCTCTCCTCTGCCTCCTGTCCTCAACCCTCTGCCCCCTCTCACCCTCTGCCCCTCTCGCCCTCTGCCCCCTCTCTCACCCTGTGCCCCCTCTCTCACCCTGTGCCCCCTCTTTCACCTCTGCCCCCTCTTTCACCTCTGCCCCCTCTTTCACCTCTGCCCCCTCTTTCACCTCTGCCCGCTCTTTCACCTCTGCCCGCTCTTTCACCTCTGCCCGCTCTTTCACCCTCTGCCCCCTCTCACCTCTGCCCCCTCTCTCACCCTCTGCCCCCTTTCTCCCCCTCTCTCACCCTCTGTCCCCTCTCTCACACCTCTGTCCCCTCTCTCGCCCTCTGCCCCTCTCTCGCCCTCTGCCCCTCTCTCACCCTCTGCCCCTCTCACCCTCTGCCCCTCTCTCGCCCTCCGATCTCTGCCCCCTCTCTTCCCCCTCTCTATCTCTCTGCCTCCTCTCCCCTGCCCCCTGTCTCCCCCTGCCTCTGTCTCCCCTCTCTCTCTATCTCTCTCTCTCTGGCCCCCCCCTCTCTCTGCCCCTCTCTCGCTCTATCTCTCTCTCTCTGCCCCCCTCTCTCTCTGCCCCTCTCTCGCTCTATCTCTCTCTCTCTCTGCCCTCCTTATCTCTCTCTCTCTGCCCCCCCTCTCTCTCTGCCCCTTTCTCGCTCTATCTCTCTCTCTCTGCCCTCCTTATCTCTCTCTCTCTCTGCCCCCCTCTCTCTCTCTGTCCCCTCTCTCTCTCTATCTCTCTCTCTGCCCTCCTTATCTCTCTCTCTACCCCCTCTCTCTCTCTATCTCTCTCTCTGCCCCCCCTCTCTCTCTCTGCCCCCTCTCTCTATCTCTCTCTCTGCCCCCCCTCTCCTCTCTCTGCCCCCCTCTCTCTATCTCTCGCTCTCTGCCCCCCCCTCTCTCTCTGCCCCCCCCCTCTCTCGCTCTCTGCCCCCCTCTCTCTATCTCTCTCTCTGCCCTCTCGATCTCTCTCTCTCTGCACAGCCTTGCCACAGTGATAGCCGGTCTCTGGGACCCCTCCAATGTCGGCTGCATCATCCCATTCAGTTCCAGCAAAGTTCCAGAAGATCGTGCCGCATTTCGCCGGCTACAGGTTGAGTCTTGCCGCGCACATTGCTGTTTAGCTGCAGACTGCCAATCCTCCGAACCTCAGACCCTAACCCCCATTGGCCTTCTGCATTCAGGGCCCACCCCTTGCTTGTCGCACTCTTTGGCTCCTTTTGTTACAGAATCCCTGCTGTGCAGAAGGATGCCATTCGGCGGATTGTGTCTGCATTGACCCTCCAAAAGAGCACCCTACCTCGACCCACTCCCCTGGCGTATCTCCGCAACCCCACCTAACTAGCACGTCTTTGGACTGTGGTAGAAAACCGGAGCACCCGGAGGAAACCCCGCACACACGGGGCGAACATACAGACTCCGCACAGACAGTGACCCACAGGAGAATCGACCCTGGCACTGTGAAGCCGTAGTGCTAACCAGTGCTCCCCTATAAGAATCATTGAATTGTGGAATAGTTCCAACACAGACAGAGGCCATTTGGCCCATCATCTCAATGCTGTCTCCTGCCCGCCCACACTTTCAAATGCAAATGCTTGTCTCTCCCCCGCCTTCGAGTGTTTCAGCTCTCTTTCTTTCCTCTGTGTCCAGCCAGGTTAGAGCATGCACTCAACACTGTACCCAGCATTCCTGGCAGGAGGGGGCAGTCTGTGCTGGATCTGGGAACATCAGTACTTGACTGAACTAAACCTCGCTCCACCACACACTGAGGCATTGCATTCCAGATCCTAACCACTGGCAGCCGAAGAACATTTATCCTCATGTTGCCATTGTTTCTTTTGTCAATCACCTTAATTCTGAGCTTCCTCGTTCTCTATCCTTCCACCAGTGGGAACACATTCTCCCCATCTGCTCTGTCGAGACCCGGTGTCCTGATTCCTTCACGGGATGTGGGCGTTGCTGGCCAGACCAGCATCTCTTGCCCATCCCTAATTTCTGTCGAGAAGTGGTGGTGAGCTGTCTTTGTGACTCTCTGCAGTCCACGTGGTGTAGGTACAACCCACTGTGCTGTTAGGGAGGAATTCTAGGAAGTTGCCCCAGTGAAGAATCAGCGATATATTCCCAGTCAGGGTGGTGAGTGACTTGGAGGGGAACCTCCAGGTGGTGGGGTTCCCAGGTATCGGCTGCTCTTGTCCTTCTAGATGGTACTGGTTGTGGGTTTGGAAGGTGCTGACTTAAGGAACCTTGGTGAGTTCCTGCAGTGCACCTTGTAGATGATACACATGGCTGCCACTGTGCGTCGATGGTGGAGGGTTTGAATGTTTGTAGAAGGGAGAGCAATCAAGCGGGGCTGCTTTGTCCTGGATGGTGTCGAGTTTCTTGAGTGTTGTTGGAGCTTCACTCATCCAGGCAAGTGGGGAGTATTCCATCACACTCCTGACTTGTGCCTTGTAGATGGTGGACAGGCTTTGGGGAGTAAGTCTCCAGGAGTAAAGATATCTTGTTGCAAGTGTATAGCGCCTTTGTGAGACCAAAGTAAGTGTATTGTATACAATTTGGTCTCCTTATCTAAGGAAGGATATACAGGCCAGGGGATGTGCATGGGAGGTTCATCAGGCAAATGCCTTGTTTGGCGGGATTTTCTTCTGCGGAGAGTTTGAGGGAACTGGTTCCTGTATTCTGTAGAGTCGCGAAGAATGAGCAATGATCTCACTGAAACTTCGGCTAAATCCTGACAGAGTGTGACAAGGGCAGATGTGGATCTTTCCCCTGGCTGCTGAGTCCAGAGCCAGGGGACGTCTCAGAGTTAGGGGGAGGCCATTGAGGACTGAGATGAGGAGGGACTCCTTCACTCTGAGGATGGCGAATTTTTGGAATTCTTTATCCTATAGGGCTATGGTGGGTCAGACATGGAGCATGTTCAACACCGGGATTGATAGATTTCTGGATTCTAATGAAGGGAAATGTGGATAGGGCGGGGTAAATGGGTTGTAAGGGAGAAGATCAGCTCAGTGATCTAGTTGAATGGCAAAGCAAGCTCGATGGGCTGAATGGCTTACTGTTCCTCAACCTTCCCTTCTCCAAGAAGAACAATCCCAGCTTCTACAATTTGTAACTGAAGTTCCTCATCCCTGGAGTCATTCTGGCAAACTCTTTCTGCATCCTCTCTGCTGTCTTCACGTCTTCCCTAAGTGTGGCATCCAGAATTGGGTGCAATACCCCAACTGAGGCCAAACCAGTGTTGGATACAAGATCAGTACAGCTTCCTCGCTTTTGTACTCTGCTCCCCCTCTTTGGAAAGCCCAGGATACTGTATGCCTTATGAACTGCTTTCTCAACCAGCCCAGCCACCTTCGATCCTTTACGTACTGTAGCCTCACATCCCTCTGCTCCTTTAGAATGGTGTCTTGCATCCTAACACATGAATCATGAAATCATTGAGGTTTCCAGCACAGAAAAGGACCTTCAGCCCATCGCATCTGCGCCAGTCAAAAACAACCACCTAACTATTCTAATCCCATTTCCCAGCACTTAGCCCAACCCACTGACCCCTGTCAACTCCCTCTGACCCTTGTGTGCGCTGGGATCACAAGTGCACATCTGAATACTTCTTAAATGTTATGAGGGTCTCTGCCTTTCAGGCAGCGAATTCCAAACTCCCACCACCCTCTGGGTAAAAAGGTTTGCCTTCACATCCCCTCTCAACCTCCTGCCCCTTACCTTAAATCTACGCCCCCTAGTTATTGACCCCTCCACGAATGGGAAAGTCTTCTTTCTGTCTATCTATGCCCCTCATAATTTTATGCATCTCAAACATCCCCCCCCCCCCCCCCCCCCCTCTCAGTCTCCTCTGCTCCAAGGAAACCAATCCCAGTCCATCCAATCTCTCTTCATATCTAACATTCTCCAGCCCAGGCAACATGCTGGTAAATCTCCTCTGCTCCCTTTCCAGGGCGATCACATCCCTCCCATAATGTGGATTCCAGAACTGCACACAATACTCTAGCTGTGGCCTAACCAACGTTTTATACAGTTCCAGAATAACCTCCCTTCTCTTAAACTCTGTGTCTCGGCTAATAAAGGCAAGTTTACCATCTGCCTTCTGAACCAATTCATCCACCTTCCCTGCCACCTTCAGGGACGGGTGTACATGCAGACCGAGGTCCCTCTGATCCTCGGTGCTTCCCAGGGTCCTGCTGTTTATGATGTATTCCCTTTGCCTTGTTTGTCCTGCCCAAGTGCATCACCTCACACTTATCTGGATTGAACTCCATTTGCCACTGATCAGCCCCTCTGACCAGCCCGTCTCTATCCTCCTGTAATCGAAGACTCTCATCACTATTTACCACTCCACCAATTTTCCGTATCATCCACAAACGTACTGATCAACTCTCTACATTCATGTCTAAATCATTGATATAAACCACAAACAGCAAAAACCCCAACATTGATCCCAGCGGGACCTCACAGGCTTCCGTCATAAAAGCACCCCTCGACCATCACCCTCTACTTCCTGTCACTTGGCCAATTCTGGATCCAATTTGCCAAATTTTCTCCAGTCCCATGGGGTCGTACTTTCGCTATCAGCCTTCCATGTGGGACCTTATCAAAAGCCTTGCTGAAGTCCGAGCAGACTACGTCAACTGCGTTTCCCTCATCTTTAGGAAGCATTGCAGAGAGAGTGAAGGAAAGATTCACAAGAATGGTTCCAGGGATGAGGAGCGTCAGGGGAAGGGGAAGACTCACACCCTGTGTAATCCGGGTGTGGGAAGAACTTGTGGTTGGGAGACATGCTCATGTCCTCGGGTTGCACAGTTTTACCATCGTGTGCATCAGACATCAGGGCTGATTGAAAAAAAGAATGAGTTAAAGGGATGTGGGCAATGGCTGGGGAGATGGATGTGGGACCAGGAGAAGATGGGCAGCAGGGTAGCATGGTGGTTAGCATAAATGCTTCACAGCTCCAGGGTCCCAGGTTCAATTCCCGGCTGGGTCACTGTCTGTGTGGAGTCTGCACGTCCTCCCCCTGTGTGCGTGGGTTTCCTCCGGGTGCTCCGGTTTCCTCCCACAGTCCAAAGATGTGCGGGTTAGGTGGATTGGCCATGCTAGATTGCCCGTAGTGTCCTAATAAAAGTAAGGTTAAGGGGGGGGGGTTGTTGGGTGATGGATATAGGGTGGATACGTGGGTTTGAGTAGGGTGATCATGGCTCGGCACAACATTGAGGGCCGAAGGGCCTGTTCTGTGCTGTACTGTTCTATGTTCTATGTAAGATCAGCCATGATCTGACTGAATGGTGGAGCAGACCCTAGAGGCTGATTGCCTACTTCTCCTAATTCCTGTGTTCCTATCTGCACACTTTCGGAAAATTCAACCAAGTTGGCAGACATGACTTCCTCTTAACAAACCCATGCTGAATCGCTGCCTCTCTAAATGCAGATTAATTATGACTCTCAGCTTCCAATAGTTTCCCCAACACTGAGGTTAGACTGACTGGTCTGTAGTTTCCTGATTTATCCCCTCCTCCCTTCTTGAATAATGGTCCCACATTTGTTATCCTCCAGTCCTCTGCCACCTCTCCTGTGGCCAGAGAGGAATTGCAAGTTATTGCCAGCGTGCCCCTACGATTTCCTCCCGGGTCCCAATCAGCAGCCTGGGATACATGTCATCTGGCCCTGGAGATTTGTCTACTTTTAAGCTTGTCAGCCCACTCAGAACCTGCTCTCTGTCTATGTTAATCTCTTTAATTTTACCACAGTCCTTCTCCCTGATTTCTGTAACCACACCGTCCCCCTCACGAATGATCACTAACACAAAGTATTCATTCAGAATCCTACCTACAACCTCCGACTCCACACACAAATTATCACTGTGGTCCTTAATGGGCCCTACTCTTTCCATAGTTATCCTTTTACCCTTAATGTAAAACAATTCCAGATTTTTCTTTATTTTACTGCCAATATCTGCTTTTCACTCTCCTAATTTCCTTTCTAAGTTGCCTCTTGTACATTCTATACACCTCTAGGACTTCTGCTGCTTTGACCCCTCGATATCAGCCATAAGCCTCCCTTTTTTCCTTATCCAGTGCTGTGTATCTCTCTATATCCAGAGATAACTGGAAATATTGATCCCACCCTTTTACTTTATTGGAACATGTTGGCCCTGCACTCTCCCTATCACCTTCTCGAATGCATCCCACCGTCCGTCACAGATTTACCTAAAAGTGTCTGCTCCCAGTCCACTCTGGCCAAATCATATCTGATCTTATTAAAATCGGCCTTCCCCCAGTTTCGAACTTTGATCTCAGGCCCATCCTTGACCTTTTCCAGAACAAATCCTGAATCTAATGGAGTTATGATCACTATTATGCAAAATGCTCCCCCACTGTGGCTTCAACCACTTGCCCAGCTCTGTAAATTCCTGAAAATTAAGTCCAGGACCATTCCCTCTCCTGCAGGGCCTTCTACGTACTGGCTTAAAAAGTTCTCCTGGATGCACGTTAAGAATTCCACTCCCTCTAAATCTTTCACACTATGACTACCCCAGTTAACTTTGGGGAAGGTGAAATCCCGACTATCACTACTCTATTAATTTAATACTTCTCTGAAATTTGCCCACTTTTGTGAGGGCCACGAAGAATCCAGCACGAGTCTTCAGGATACAAAGAAATAACATTTATTTACAATAACATATATATATATATATATATATACAACAGCAGCAACTTCCCTTGCAGCTAACTCCTCTCTGTCTGCTGGTTCCAAACTGGCCAGCTTTATTTCTGCAGGGCGTCTGCTAATGATTTCTCTCCCCCCCCCCCCCCCCCCTCCCTCCCTCCTGCATTCCCCTCCCTCCCGCTTTCCCCTCATACTCCCATAGGATTGTCATTAGTCCCAAGCCAATGGTAAGCAGGCAGGTTATAACACCCACATACCTGTTCTATTTCTGTCGGACTGTTAGGATTACAGAACACTCCCAGCAATGTGATTGCTCCTCTTTGGGTTTTAAGTTCTACCCTTAAGACTGAACTATCATTGCTTTTTTGTCTCACATATACTGAACTCTAACTGAGTTTCTGCCTCGTCTCGATTACAAACCTTTCCTCGCTGACCTCTCCCATCTTTTCTGTTCTTGGTCCTCGCTGTCCTATTCCTCCTCTCTGTCCATGGTCCTCGCTGACCTCTCACCCTTTTCCTTTGGAGGGACGATTCTGAGCCTCAAAGATTCCCGTCAATGTGACGATTGAACTCTGGATGACCTGAGGCAACACGTAGTAGGCCGTTTTTCTCAGAAACGAGGCAGGCTCAACCCCGACGTCTGTAAGTGTCACCCGTTTCCCTCTGCCCATTCTTTCGTTCCCCCTCTGGGGATGGATGTGATGTTGTCTGCAGGCTCCTTATCTTCTCCCACCCTCACTTTCTTTCTCGCCCTTAGCCAGCAGGATGCCCAGGAATTTCTGCGCTTTCTGATGGACTGGCTTCACATAGAGATTAATCGAAAAACGAGGAAGACTCCAAATATCATGTCACTGTCCGGGAACCGAGTCGCTGCTGACAACCTGGATCGATTGCGGTAGGCACACAATTACAATGCTCTCAGTCTGACTATCTGTCTCCCCCTCCCTCCCTCTCTTCCCTCCCTGCTTTCTCCCACACTCCTATCCCTTCCTCACTCTTCCTATCCCTCCCTCCTCTCTCCTCCCCTTCTGCCTCTCTACTGCCCACCCGCTTTCCCCTCCCTCCCACTTTCCCCTCCCTCCCGCTTTCCCCTCCCTCCCGCTTTCCCCTCCCTCCCGCTTTCCCCTCCCTCCCGCTTTCCCCTCCCTGCCGCTTTCCCCTCCCTGCCGCTTTCCCCTCCCTGCCGCTTTCCCCTCCCTGCCGCTTTCCCCCTCCCTCCCGCTTTCCCCCTCCCTCCCGCTTTCCCCTCCCTCCCGCTTTCCCCTCCCTCCCGCTTTCCCCTCCCTCCCCGCTTTCCCCTCCCTCCCGCTTTCCCCTCCCTCCCGCTTTCCCCTCCCTCCCGCTTTCCCCTCCCTCCCGCTTTCCCCTCCCTCCCGCTTTCCCCTCCCTCCCTCCCGCTTTCCCCTCCCTCCCTCCCGCTTTCCCCTCCCTGCCGCTTTCCCCTCCCTGCCGCTTTCCCCTCCCTGCCGCTTTCCCCTCCCTGCCGCTTCCCCCTCCCTCCCGCTTCCCCCCTCCCTCCCGCTTCCCCCTCCCTCCCGCTTCCCCCTCCCTCCCGCTTTTCCCTCCCTCCCGCTTTTCCCTCCCTCCCGCTGTTTTCCCTCCCGCCCGCTTTCCCCCCCCTTCCTCCCCCCGTCTTTCCCCCTCCATCCCGCTTCTCCTGCCCCTCCCCTCCCGCGTTCCTCCCCTCCTTCCCCGCTTTTCCCCTCCCTCCCCGCTTCCCCTCCCTCCCCGCGTTCCCCTCCTCCCGCTTTCCCCTCCCTCCCGCTTTCCTCCCTCCCTCCCCGTTTTCTCCCCTCCCTGCCGGCTTTCCCTCCCTCCCTCCCGCTTTCCTCCCCTCCATCCCTCTTCCCCTCCCTCCCCCCTTCTTCCCCCTCCCTCCCGCTTTCCCCTCCCTCCCGTTTCCTCCTCCCTCCCGCTTTCCCCTCCCTTCCTCCCTCCCTCCCGATTAATCCCCCCCTCCCCTCCCGCTTCCCCACCCTCCCGCTTTCCCCTCCCTCCCCCGCTTTCCACCCTCCCTCCCGCTTTCCCCTCCCTCCCGCTTCCCCTCCCTCCCGCTTTCCCCTCCCTCCCGCTTTCCCGCTCTCGGACGCGCTCGCTCTCTCTCGGTCGCTCTCTCTCCCGATCGCGCTCGGTCGCGCTCGCTCTCTCCCTCTCTCGGTCGCGCTCGTTCTCACTCCCCCTCGCTCGGCCGTCTTTCTCTGTTTCGCTCGGTCTCTCTCACTTGGTCTCTCTTGCTCACTCGGTCTTTCTCACGCACACTTGCGGTCTCTGTGTCTCTATCTCACTTTCTCGGCTTTTCTTTCTCACTCTCTCGATGTCTCACTCTCTCGGTCTCTCTATCTCACTCTCTCCGTCTCCTCACTCTCTCAGTCACTCATTCTGCCAGTCTCTCTCTGTTCCTGACTCACTCTTGCTCTATTCTCACTCTCTCTCTCTCTCTCTCTCTCTCTCTCTCTCTCTCTCTTCTGCCTCTCACTCACTCTCTCTCTCTCTCTCTCTCTCTCTCTCTCTCTCTCTCTCTCTGTCCCACTCTGTCTTTCCTCTCTCTCTCTCTCTCCCTCCCCCTCCCTCCCACTCTCTCCCCCCCTCCCCCCCCTTCCCCCCCCCCCCCCCCCTCTCTCCCCCTCCCCTCCCCCCCCCTCCCTCTCTCTCCCTCCCTCTCTCTCTCTTTCTCTCTCTCTCTCTGTCTCTCTCTGATTCTCTCTCTCACTCTCTCCCTCAGCTCCTGACATTGTTTTCTTTCTTCAGTGATGATGAAAAATCGATGCAGATGTGGAAACGATACCTGGAGAGAGATGACAGTAAAATCGTAGGTAAGCACACCCATTACTGCAGTGCAACCCTCCCCATTGTCCCCATCAAACACTCCCAGGACAGGTACAGCACGGGGTTAGATACAGAGTAAAGGTCCCTCTGCACTGTCCCCATCAAACACTCCCAGGACAGGTACAGCACGGGGTTAGATACAGAGTAAAGCTCCCTCTACACCGTCCCCATCAAACACTCCCAGGACAGGTACAGCACGGGGTTAGATACAGTGAAGCTCCCTCAACACTGTCCCCATCAAACACTCCCAGGACAGGTACAGCACGGGGTTAGATACAGAGTAAAGCTCCCTCTACACTGTCCCCATCAAACACTCCCAGGACATGTACAGCACGGGGTTAGATACAGAGTAAAGCTCCCTCTACACTGTCCCCATCAAACACTCCCAGGACAGGTACAGCACGGGGTTAGATACAGAGTAAAGCTCCCATTACACTGTCCCCATCAAACACTCCCAGGACAGGTACAGCACGGGGTTAGATACAGAGTAAAGCTCCCGCTACATTGTCCCCATCAAACACTCCCAGGACAGATACAGCATGGGGTTAGATACAGAGTAGAGAGAAGAAGGTTAAGAGGTGACTTAATAGAGGCATACAAAATGATCAGAGGGTTAGATAGGGTGAACAGCGAGAGCCTTCTCCCGCGGATGGAGGTGGCTAGCACGAGGGGACATAGCCTTAAATTGAGGGGTAATAGATATAGGACAGAGGTCAGAGGTGGGTTTTGTACGCAAAGAGTGGTGAGGCCGTGGAATGCCCTACCTGCAACAGTAGTGAACTCGCCAACATTGAGGGCATTTAAAAGTTTATTGGATAAGCATATGGATGATAAGGGCACAGTATAGGTTAGATGGCCTTCAGTTTTTTTTACATGTCGGTGCAATATCGAGAGCCGAAGGGCCTGTACTGCGCTGTATCGTTCTATGTTCTAGAGTAAAGCTCCCTCTACGCTGTCCCCATCAAACTCCCAGGTCAGGTACAGCACGGGGTTAGATACAGAGTAAAGCTCCGTCTACACTCTCCCCATCAAATACTCCCAGGACAGGTACAGCACGGGGTTAGATAGAGAGTAAAGCTCCCTCTACACTGTCCCCATCAAACACTCCCAGGACAGGTACTGCACGGGGTTAGATACAGAGTAAAGCTCCCGCTACACTGTCCCCATCAAACACTCCCAGGACAGGTACAGCACGGGGTTAGATACAGAGTAAAGCTCCCTCTACACTGTCCCCATCAAACACTCCCAGGACAGGTACTGCACGGGGTTAGATACAGAGTAAAGCTCCCGCTACACTGTCCCCATCAAACACTCCCAGGACAGGTACAGCTTGGGGTTAGATACAGAGTAAAGCTCCCTCTGCACTGTCCCCATCAAACACTCCCAGGTCAGGTACAGCACGGGTTTAGATACAGAGTAAAGCTCCCTCTACACTGTCCCCATCAAACACTCCCAGGAAGGTACAGCACGGTGTTAGATACAGAGTAAAGCTCCCCTACACTGTCCCCATCAAACACTCCCAGGACAGGTACAGCACAGGGTTAGATACAGAGTAACGCTCCCTCTACACTGTCCCCATTGTTATGGGAGAGGTGTTTTCAGAACCCCAAAATGTATCATGGAGTTCAACTAACCCCCACCTTTAATGGATTGTTGCTTTTGAAGCACACGGCTTGTTCCCCAGGTGTAGTATTATAATTATGGACACGTGTGTTTTAAAACAAAACAATGTTTATTCCGTGAACACAAATTTATCTTTTAAATAAAGATTGGATCTCTTACCACCCCTTACTTCAAAGTTAACCCCGAAAATAATACAACACTACCCAATACTGCAAACTGTTCCTTTACACATCCAAAAGACTTAACAATTCCTTCAAACAGAAGCACATTAGATTTATATTCAATACTGAGACATTTTTACAATTCGGATTTCACCAAAGGATTAAGAGATAGTCCTTCATGGCAGAGATCACCAGCAATGCAGCTCACAGCCACACCCAAGCTTTCTTCAAACTGAAACTAAAACTCCCAAAAAGCAGAAGTGAGCTCAGCTCCCTCCCCTGTGACATCACTTCAGTAATATGATCAGCTGCATTTCTTAAAGGTACATTTCTTAAACATCTTAAAGCTCCCTCTACATTGTCCCCAACAAACACTCCCAGGACAGGTATAGCACGGGGTTAAATACTTAGTAGAGCTCCCTCGACACTGTCCCCATCAAACACTCCCAGGACAGGCACAGCACGGGGTTAGATACAGAGTAAAGCTCCCTCTGCACTGTCCCCATCAAACACTCCCAGGACAGGTACAGCACGGGGTTAGATACAGAGTAAAGCTCCCTCTGCACTGTCCCCATCAAACACTCCCAGGACAGGTACAGCAAGGAATTAAATACAGAGTAAAGCTCCTTCTACACTGTCCCCATCAAACATTCCCAGGACAGGTACAGCACGGGGTTAGAAACAGAGTAAAGCTCCCTCCTCACTGTCCCCATCAAACACTCCCAGGACAGGTACCACAGGGTTAGAGACAGTGTAAAGCTCCCCCTACACTGTCCCCATCAAACACTCTCAGGACAGGTACAGCACAGTGTTAGATACAGAGTAAAGCTCCCTCTGCACTGTCCCCATCAAACACTCTCAGGACAGGTACAGCACGGGGTTAGATACAGAGTAAGGTTAAGGGGGGGGGTGTTGTTGGGTTACGGGTATAGGGTGGATACGTGGGTTTGAGTAGAGTGATCGTAAAAAAAAAGGGGCAGCACGGTAGCATTGTGGTTAGCATAAATGCTTCACAGCTCCAGGGTCCCAGGTTCGATTCACGGCTGGGCCACTGTCTGTGCGGAGTTTGCACGTCCTCCCCGTGTGTGCGTGGGTTTCCTCCGGGTGCTCCGGTTACCTCCCACAGTCCAAAGATGTGCGAGTTAGGTGGATTGGCCATGCTAAATTGCCCGTAGTGTCCTAAAAAGTAAGGTTAAGGGGGGGGGGTGTTGTTGGATTACGGGCATAGGGTGGATACGTGGGTTTGAGTAGGGTGATCATTGCTCGGCACAACATTGAGGGCCGAAGGGCCTGTTCTGTGCTGTACTGTTCTATGTTCTAGAGTAAAGCTCCCCCTACACTGTCCCCATCAAACACACCCAGGATAGGTACAGCACAGGGTTAGATACAGAGTAAATCTCCCTCTACACTGTCCCGATCAAACACTCCCAGGACAGGTACAGCACGGGGTTAGATACAGAGTAAAGCTCCCTCTACACTGTCCCCATCAAACACTCCCAGGACAGGTACAGCACGGGGTTAGATACAGAGTAAAGCTTCCTCTACACTGTCCCCATCAAACACTCCCAGGACAGGTACAGCACGGGGTTAGATACAGAGTAAAGCTCCCTTTACACTGTCCCCATCAAACACTCCCAGGACAGGTACAGCACGGGGTTAGATACAGAGTAAAGCTCCCTCTACACTGTCCCCATCAAACACTCCCAGGACAGGTACAGCACGGGGTTAGATACAGAGTAAAGCTCCCTCTACAGTGTTCCCATCAAACACTCCCAGGACAGGTACAGCACGGGGTTAGATACAGAGTAAAGCTCCCTCTACAGTGTCCCCATCAAACACTCCCAGGACAGGTACAGCAAGGGGTTAGATACAGAATTGTTACAGTATTTACCAGCTGTCTTTCCCTTTGCAGATCTGTTTGTCGGTCAGTTGAACAGCACCCTTCGCTGTACCACCTGTGGCCACAAGTCCACCACCTTTGAGGTCTTTTGTGATCTTTCTCTGCCAATCCCTAAGGTACGTTGGGATGGCCAGTGACTGTGAACTGTCTTTGAAACGGCTCTTGGGGCAACAGGGAAAGAAGGTGATTATGTGAAGTTCCTCAACCTGACACTCGTCTCCTCCTGTTTTGCAGAGGCTGTCTATCGCGGGCCGTGTCTCGCTGTCCGAATGTCTTAGTCTATTCACCGCCGAGGAAGAGCTGGATTCTGACAACGCGCCGGTAAGGGGATTTATCTGACTGGATCCCCCTCTCCCTCGCCTGCGTCTTTCGGATGTCGCACATACCAGATTACTACATGTTCGCCATGTTGCCTAGAATGATATGGCATGACGGCAGGACAGAGAGAGGCCATTCTGCCCGTTGTGTCCATGCCAGTTTTCTGCTCGACCAACTCAGCCTCTTTTCCCCATTTTATCTCTTTAAAAGCACTTTCCAGATTAGCCCCGGTAGCAGTTGCCTAGCTCCACTCAGTTGAAATGCTGTCGTCCCTCGATTCCACTCAAATAGAAACATCCAGGCCCCACGTACCCCAGAGTCACAACACTTGTGAATTACCCAATAATTCTTATAAAAATCTCCCAAATCATTAGGCCTTGACTGCCCAATTATAATAGTCACCAGGTTTGTAAGTTTGAAACACAATGGGCGCGATTCTCCCACACAGGGAGAAATCGTAAGGCTGGCGTCAAATCCGGGCGGGTTTGACGCCAGCCCCCCCCTCCCCGACCGGGAACCGATTCTGGTCCCCGGTCGGGGCTAGCATGCCGCCGCCGTAAACTCCGGCATCGCGGGCTTAACGAATTTTGTTAAGCCCGCTTGCCAGAGTTTGCGCCGGCTGACGCGTCATATGACGTCAGCCGCGCATGCGCGGATTGGAAGACTCCAACCCGCGCATGCGCGGATGACGTCATTGCGCATTTGCGCGAAACCCGCGCATGCGCGGGCCGGGATGCCCCTCAGCCGCCCCGCGAAGTGATACAGCGGGGCGGCGGAGGGACAAAGAGTGCGCGGGCATCGGTGCCCACCGATCGCGGGCCCATGGCACCCTTGGCACGGCCATGGTACTGCCGTGCCAATCGGTGCCATGGTTTTAAAAATCGGCACTTTACGGCTGTTTTTACGAACGGCCAGACCAGGTGTGTTTGCCGTTCGTAAAAACAGCCGTAAAGGGCTGGGAACTCAGCCCATCGGACAGCTGAGAATCGCTGCTGGCCGTAAAAAAACGGCGGCAGCGATTCGTATCGGGAGTCGGGCGTGGGGGGGGGGGGGGGGGAGAATAGCGGGAGGGCGTCGGACTAGCGTGGCCGTAAAATTTTACGAGCCACGCTATTCTCCGCACCATCGTGAGTGCGGAGAATTGCGCCCAATGACTGTTTATTTATAACCAGAACAATTATGAAATATACATAAACACAGCTGCTTAATGTCAAGCTCATACCTGACTCTCCTTTAACTGCCTGGAGGAGCATTTTCGGAGACGAAACATTAAGCTGTCATTCATGGGATGGATTTCCCTTCTTAATTATGGCTCAGCTAACACAAAGACTCACGGAGACAGCAACTCAGGTTAAAAATAGTCTTGGCTAACGTACGTGTGGGTGATCAATCTGGGGCAGTTCCAGATCGACCCTGAATTTACATCCTTCTTAGTTCGGTACTTACACAATTTTCAAAAGATAGATATAGATAGAACATAGATAGAACAGTACAGCACAGAACAGGCCTTTCGGCCCTCAATGTTGTGCCGAGCAATGATCACCCTACTCAAACCCACGTATCCACCCTATACCCGTAACTCAACAACCCCCCCTTAACCTTACTTTTTAGGACACTACGGGCAATTTAGCATGGCCAATCCACCTAACCCGCACATCTTTGGACTGTGGGAGGAAACCAGAGCACCCGGAGGAAACCCACGCACACACGGGGAGGACGTGCAGACTCCGCACAGACAGTGACCCAGCCGGGAATCGAACCTGGGATCCTGGAGCTGTGAAGCATTTATGCTATCCACCATGCTACCGTGCTGCCCATCAAAGGTTGATGGCCCGTCTCAGCTGGACATGATCCAATCGCTACAGTTGCAGATTCCATGGACAATTAGGGTCTCACGGCCTCCTGATGTTTTTTCCAGATCCCTTATCCGCTGTCCTTGGTCCTTTGTACATATAACCCGTCCTAACTTAGCCTGGTTCGTGACTGGAGCTAATTGTCTATATTCGCACGGGTTGCTGATAAGAAATGTTCCCTGCTGAACAAGCTGTATTTAGTGTGAATCTACTTTTCTAAAGAATGCGGCTAAGTTTAGTTGGCTACGTCCCATTATGCCTCACGCGCAATTTACTTTTGACAAAAAATTATATGTTTCATTACTACAATGCTTTAAGAATACACATGTAATTGTTAATAATTGCTACAGTAATAATTGCCTATGCTTAGGGAATATATCTTCCACTGTTTGTTTTAGTCTTTGTCAACCAAATTACTTCATGCTGTCATATTCATCCATACTTTTTTATATCTTACTCGTTGTCCTAACTACCTTGATCTAACGGTCTTTTGCCCAGGGCCCCCTCCTTCCCTGCCCCACCCTCTACCCACACACTCAAGTCAGGGGGGGGGGGAGGTCTGTGTGGACAAATAGTAAGGTTTAAGTTGAAAAGTTGAGAGTCCTTGCTTCACATGATGAGCCCTTTAGTGTACTCCCTTCACAGTATACGTGTGGGTTAAAGTCTCTGGTCTACAGCTATAATGATGTTCAGTGTAGCTGAGCAGTGTATCTTGCAGCTGTTTCTGGAGAGGCCTCTTGCTTCACATCAGCCTGTTCTCAGATAGAGTCGCCTTATTCTGGTCTCTGCTTCACATCAGCCTTTTCTTTGGAGTGGCAGAGCACTCTTACACTGGATTTGTGGCGAGAATTCATCATATCTTTGCGAGAGAGAGAGAGTTAGAACTCCAACCAGGCTTCAGAAACAAAATGAAACTAACTCGAGCCTCGTGACACTGAGAAACATGTCAGTGGGACCAGAACCAATCGCCACCAGGCAGGGCACAGACATTTGAGCCAATTCAGTAGGCGCCAGCCAAGTCAATCAAAGCGAGTCACCACTGATCCTTCCTGATTCTTCCTGCTTGTTACAAAGATACAGGCGATTGCTTCTGTTTGAGTTAAAGATACAGGCTGCATTAAAGTCGCAGGTCCATTAATCATCCATGGATCAAACTAGTAATAGCAAAAATAAATGGAAGGGGAAATAGAAGGGAATAATAATAATCGCTTATTGTCACAAGTGGGCTTCAATGAAGTTACTGTGAAAAGCCCCTAGTTGCCACATTCCGGCGCCTGTTCGGGGAGGCCGGTACGGGAATTGAACCCGCGCTGCTGGCCTTGTTCTGCATTACAAGCCAGCTGTTTAGCCCACTTTGCTAAATAAACAGGAAGGATCCTTACAGACCTGTGAACCTTTTCTTTTCAGGTAATTGTCCAGCCCCTCTGGAAAGCCTCAATTGAGTCTGCCTGCACCACACTCTCATGGTGTGCTGAAAAACATGGAAGCAGGAGATGCGGCCCATCGAACCTGCTGCATCATTCAATATGATCATGGCTGACGTCGGGGCTTCACCTCCATTTTCCTGCCCCTTCCCCATATCCCGTAATTCCCCGAGAGGCCACACATCTGCACACCCAAGCCTTGAACGTTATCAACGACGCAGCCCCCACATTTCTCTGGGGTGGAGGAGTCCACAGATTCACAACGCTTTGAGTAAAGAGATTTCTCCTCATCCCGGTCCTAAATGATCAGCCGCCTGATCGTGAAACCGTGCGCCTGCCCCCCTGTCCCATGTTTTAGACTCCTCGAGCGGCAGAAAAAAATCTCTCCGCATCCACCCTATCAAATCCCCCTCAGAATCATCAGCTCATTCACCTCTCGCCAATCTGAAGTCCAGAAAATGCAGACCCGAAAATAATCTTCAATTGAATCACAATTAACCACATTATCAAGAAATAAATAGCTTTACAGATAATATTTGAAACAGAATATAGTTCAAAGACCACTTATAAATAAAGTTAGCAATCCGGTTTACTTGCTTTTCTCTGGGTACAGACCTTGGAGAGAACATTTCAGAAGTTACATCAAGACACTACTGTTCAACATAAAATTCCGTGGCAAATGGAAACTACAGACAGATTCAGATTCATCTCTGCCCAAAGCGTAAGGCATTCTTTTGTCTTTTCCCACAAGATGTCCCATGGCCTGGTTAGCCAGAGCCTAAAAATCACTGATAAATTATCTACACCCCAGTAATCCTCCAAAAAGAATATTTCTATTCCATCAACCCACTATCTGTAAACAGGTAAATGGTTAAAATCCAGGATTGCCTTGCTGTTACAACCCCTTAATCATAGCTTCAGCAGACATTCTGGCTGGGTGCATCCTAAACCTGCTTTTTAATAGCAATAGTTAAGGTGAAGTCGCCATAGTCCCAGATGACGATAGGCTGCTTTGCCTTTTGAGGGGGAGAGCTGACTGGTGGTGATTTAACCTGACAATCATCATGCCTCCGTCGAGGGCCAAAGGTTGAGAAGGCTTCATGAATGACCTTAGCCAGTCCAGGAATTGAACCCACGCTGCTGGCCTCGATCTGCATCGCGAGCCAGCTGTGCAGCCAAGTGAGCTAAATCAGTAAAACATTATAATCATTTTGTACATTTATCTTGGGCGCAATTCTCCGCTCTCACGAAAATTCGGAGAATAGCGGGCGGCGTAAATTGTTACGGACCCGCTGGTCCGACGCCCTCCTGCTATTCTCCCCCCCCCCCCCCCCCCCCCCCCCCCCCACGCCCGCCTCACGACACGAATCGCTGCTCGCCGTTTTTTTATGGCGAGCAGCGATTCTCCGCTGGCCGATGGGCCGATTTCCAAGGCCTTTACGGCCGTTTTTATGAACGTAAAACACACCTGGTCTGACCGTTCGTAAAAACGGCCGTAAAGTCCCGATCTGGGGAACCATGGCACCGATTGGCACGGCAGTACCACGGCCGTGCCAAGGGTGCCATGGGCCCGCGATCGGTGGACACCGATCGCGGGCAGCGGGTACTTACCCCGCGCACTCTTTCTCCATCCGCCCCCCCGCTGGATCCATTCGCGGGGCGGCTGAGGGGCATACCGGCCCGCGCATGCGCGGGTTTCACGCATATGCGTGATGACGTCATCCGCGCATACGTGGGTTGGAGTCGTCCAATCCGCGCATGCGCGGCTGACGTCATCTGACGCGTCAGCCGTCGCTAACTCTGGCTAGCGGGCTTAACGAAATTCGTTAAGCCCGCGATGCCGGAGTTCACGGCCGCGCGATACTAGCCCCGACCGGGTAGATGAATCGGTTCCCGGTCGGGGGGGCGGAGGCTAGCGTCAAACGCGCCCGTTTTTGACGCCAGCTTCCGAGTTTTCGTAACTCGGGAGAATCGCGCCCCATGTGTCTACAAGCCCCCCTCAATAATCCTTGACTCCCTTATTGATCACAAATCTGTCGCGTGCCTTCTGAAAATGGAAGTACAACACATCTACAGGTTCCCCCTTATCCATCTGGCTTGTTAGTTCCTCAAACAGCTGTAATAAATTAGTCTAACTCATTTCTCTTTCACAAAACGATGGTGACTCTGCCTGATTGCATTTTGATTTTCGAAATTGACTGCAACTACCTCCTCAACACGAGAATCCAGCAATTTTCCTGTGACAGCCAGTATTCTAATGACGCAATACATTCCTGCTTTCTGTCTCTGTCTGTTCTTGAAGAGAGCTGTAACATTAGTGATTTTCCAAAATCTAGGGAATTTTGGAAGATAACAGCAAAAGGTACGGAGAAATCACTGCACTGTCACAGCGTCAGTACTGAGGGAGCGCTGCACTGCCAGAGGGTCAGTACTGAGGGAGTGCTGCACTGCCAGAGGGTCAGTGCTGAGGGAGTGCTGCACTGTCAGAGGGTCAGTACTGAGGGAGTGCTGTACTGTCAGGGGGTCAGCACTGAGGGAGTGCTGCACTGCCAGAGGGTCAGTACTGAGAGAGTGCTGCAGTGTCAGAGGGTCAGCACTGAGGGAGGGCTGCACTGTCAGAGGGTCAGCACTGAGGGAGTGCTGCACTGCCAGAGGGTCAGTACTGAGAGAGTGCTGCAGTGTCAGAGGGTCAGCACTGAGGGAGCGCTGCACTGTCAGAGGGTCAGTACTGAGGGAGAGCAGCACTGTCAGAGGGTCAGTACTGAGGGAGGGCTGCACTGTCAGAGGGTCAGTGCTGAGGGAGTGCTGCACTGTCAGAGGGTCAGTACTGAGGGAATGCTGCACTGTCAGAGGGTCAGTGCTGAGGGAGTGCTGCACTGTCAGAGGGTCAGTACTGAGGGAGTGCTGCACTGCCAGAGGGTCAGTACTGAGGGAGTGCTGCACTGTCAGAGGGTCAGTACTGAGGGAGCGCTGCACTGTCAGAGGGTCAGTGCTGAGGGAGTGCTGCACTGTCAGAGGGTCAGTACTGAGGGAGCGCTGCACTGTCAGAGGGTCAGTGCTGAGGGAGTGCTGCACTGTCAGAGGGTCAGTACTGAGGGAATGCTGCACTGTCAGAGGGTCAGTGCTGAGGGAGTGCTGCACTGTCAGAGGGTCAGTACTGAGGGAGTGCTGCACTGCCAGAGGGTCAGTACTGAGGGAGTGCTGCACTGTCAGAGGGTCAGTACTGAGGGAGCGCTGCACTGTCAGAGGGTCAGTGCTGAGGGAGTGCTGCACTGTCAGAGGGTCAGTACTGAGGGAGCGCTGCACTGTCAGAGGGTCAGTACTGAGGGAGTGCTGCACTGTCAGAGGGTCAGTACTGAGGGAGTGCTGCACTGTCAGAGGGTCAGTACTGAGGGAGTGCTGCAGTGTCGAAGGATGTTGATGTGTCTTCTATCTTCTCTCTAGATGTGTGAGAGGTGTAACCAGAAGAAGAGAAGCACCAAGAAACTGACAATCCAGAGATTCCCCAGGTTCCTCGTTCTCCGTATCCTTTGCAGACAAATCCTGTGCAGTATCAACCTCTCTGTCTCGTGCTCATTCCTCCATCTCTATCGTTCGCTTTCTCCCTGTCTCATTTCTCTGTCTCATTTCTCTGTCTCTCTCTCTCTTGCCATCTCCACCGAATCTTCTATATCCTCATCCATCTCTATCCCTGCGACTCCCATCTTTCTGTTAATTTCACACTCTCGAAACACACGTTGAATCGCTTTCTCCTTCCATCTCCCTATCCTCTGTCTCCTCTCTTCTTACTCGGCTCTGTCTCCCCGGCTCGGCTCTGTCTCCCCGGCTCGGCTCTGTCTCCCCGGCTCGGCTCTGTCTCCCCGGCTCGGCTCTGTCTCCCCGGCTCGGCTCTGTCTCCCCGGCTCGGCTCTGTCTCCCCGGCTCGGCTCTGTCTCCTCGGCTCGGCTCTGTCTCCTCGGCTCGGCTCTGTCTCCCCGGCTCGGCTCTGTCTCCCCGGCTCGGCTCTGTCTCCCCGGCTCGGCTCTGTCTCCCCGGCTCGGCTCTGTCTCCCCGGCTCGGCTCTGTCTCCCCGGCTCGGCTCTGTCTCCCCGGCTCGGCTCTGTCTCCCCGGCTCGGCTCTGTCTCCCCGGCTCGGCTCTGTCTCCCCGGCTCGGCTCTGTCTCCCCGGCTCGGCGCTGTCTCCCCGGCTCGGCGCTGTCTCCCCGGCTCGGCGCTGTCTCCCCGGCTCACCGTCTCTCTCTCTCTCTCCCTCTCTGTCTCTCTTCTTCCCCTTCGTGCTCTGACGCTCCTGCTTCCCAGTGATTCCCTTTAACCTGATGCTCAGACCTCAATCGCTTCTCCTTCAGTCGTTACGGGATCAGAAAGTCCACAACCTATGTGGAGTTCCCGGTGTTCGGGCTGAGTTTACGACAATGTGCTTCCGACAGAGCAGGTGAGAAATAGTAGGCGGAGCGAGGCGCGCGGTGGGTGAACGTGAAAGAGTCTGGACCCCAGTAACCAATCCCTCGATCCTTGTATCCCTCTAGGGAATCCTGTATATGACCTCTATGCAGTGTGCAACCACACAGGGACAGTGAACGGAGGGCACTACACAGCGTATTGCAAGTCAGGAGGAAGGTGGCACGTTTACAATGATTCCAGGTTGGTACTGAGCCGCAGGCCCTTACGCAGGAACGGGTATAGGGTGGCTACGTGGGTTTGAGTAGGGTGATCATTGCTCGGCACAACATCGAGGGCCAAAGGGCCTGTTCTGTGCTGTACTGTTCTATGTTCTGTGTTCTCCCAAGTAAAGGAATTTCTCGCTGACTCAGCCCAAAATGGCCGCCCACACCCCCCAACCTGAGAGAATATAGAAACGAGGAGCAGAAGTAGGCCGTTCGGCCCCTCAAGCCATTCACTGTGATTACGGCTCATCCTCCATCTCAAAGCCACACTCCCTCATTCTCGCCGTACCCATTGATGCCATTAACATCTAAAAAAAAATGTACAATCTCATTCTTCAATGCATTCAGTGATTGCCCTGCACAGCCTTCCGTGGGAACGAATTTCACCACCGTACACCACCTGAGTGAAGAAATTCCTCCTTATCCCACCCCGTGCCCTGAGGCGCCGACCCCTGGTTCTAGATGCCTAGATCGGGCAAGATCGAACAGAGGAGACTGTGAGGTGATTGATTGAGCTGGATTGGCTGATGTAGTTTACATGGATTTCAGCAAAGCCTTTGACGACGTCCCCACATGGGAGACATACAAAGACGTCAAATACACATGGGATAACTTGATACGGTGGATTCAAAATAAGCTTAGCTGTAGGAGACCGAGGGTGATGACAGACGGCTGCTTTAGTGACTGAAAGCCAGTGTCCAATGTCGGACCACAGGGATCTGTGCTGGGACCCCTATTGTTTTGTCATTTATATAAACGACATAGATGACTATGTGGGGGGTAACATCAGTAAGTTTGTGGACGACACAAAGATAGGCAGGATGGTTAACGGTAAGGTTGAGTGCCATGGGTTACAGAAAGCTACAGACGGGATGGTCAAATGGGCAGAAAAGTGACTGATGGAATTTAACTCTGAAAAGTGAGAGGTGATACACATTGGAAGGAGTAATGTGACGAGAAAGTATTCAATGAATGGCCAATGAATGGGAGTTTTAAAAGCAAACAAAGGATAACTAAAAAAGCAGTCGGGGGGGGGAGAAGATGAAGTACGAGTGCAAGCTAGCTAATAATATAAAAGAAGATAGGAAGAGGTTTTTTCAATATATAAAAGGTAAGAGAGAGGCAAAAATAGACATTGGATCACTGGAAAATGTGGCTCGAGAAGTAATAATAGGAAACAAAGAAATGGCAGACGAACTGAATAGTTACTTTGCATCAGTCTTCACGGTGGAAGACACCAGTGGGATGCCAGAGCTCCAGGAGAACCAGGGGGCAGAGGTGAGTGCAGTGGCCATCACTAAGGAGAAGGTTCTGGGGAAACTGAAAGGTCTGAAGGTGGATAAATCACCTGGGATGGATGGACTACACCCCAGGGTTCTGAAAGAGATAGTGAGGAGATTGTGGAGACATTGGTGGTGATCTTTCAGGAATCACTGGAGGCAGGAAGGGTCCCAGAGGACTGGAAAGTGGCTAATGTTACACCGCTGTTTAAGGAGGGAGGGAGGCAGCAGACGGGAAATTATAGGCCAGTTAGCCTGACTTTGGTCATTGGTAAGATTTTAGAGTCTGTTATTAAGGATGAGATCACAAAGTACTTGGAAGTGCATGGTAAAATAGGACTGAGTCAACACGGCTTTGTCAAGGGGAGGTCGTGTCTGACAAATCTGTTAGGGTTCTTTTGAGGAGATGACAAGGAGGTTAGACAAAGGAGAACCAGTCGACGTGATTTATTTAGATTTCCAGAAGGCCTTTGACAAGGTCGCATAGGAGACTGTTAAATAGGTAAGAGCCCATGGTGTTAAGGGTAAGATCCTGGCATGGATAAAGGATTGGCTGACTGGCAGAAGGCAGAGAGTGGGGATAAAAGGGTCTTTTTCAGGATGACAGCCGGTGACTAGTGGTGTGCCTCAGGGGTCTGCTGGGACCACAACTTTTCACAATATACATTAATGATCTGGAAGAAGGAACTGAAGGCACTGTTGCTAAGTTTGCAGATGATACAAAGATCTGTAGAGGGACATGTGGTATTGAGGAAGCAGGCGGGTTGCAGAAGGACTTGGACAGGCCAGGAGAGTGGGCAGAGAAGTGGCAAATGAAATACAATGTGGAAAAGTGTGAGGTTGTGCACTTTGGAAGGAGGAATCCAGGCATAGACTATTTTCCAAATGGGGAAATGCTTCGGAAAGCAGAAGCACAAAGGGACTTGGGAGTCCTTGTTCACAATTCTCTTCAGGTTAACGTGCAGGTTCAGACGGCAGTTAGGAAGGCAAATGCAATGTCAACATTCATGTCAAGAGGGCTAGATTACAAGACCAGGGATGTATATCTGAGGCTGTATAAGGCTCTGGTCAGACCCCATTTGGAGTATTGTGAGCAGTTTTGGGCCCCGTATCTAAGGAAGGATGTGCTGGCCTCGGAAAGGTTCCAGAGGAGGTTCACAAGAATGATCCCTGGAATTAAGAACTTCTTGTATGAGTAACGTTTTTGGACTCTGGGTCTGTACTCGATGGAGTTTATAAGAATGAGGGGGAATCTTATTGAAACTTACAAGATACTGTGAGGCCTGGATAGCGTGGACGTGGAGAGAATGTTTCCAGTTGAAGGGAAAAACTAGAACCAGAGGACACAATCTCAGACTAAAGGGATGATCCTTTAAAACAGATGAGGAGGAATTTCTTCAGCCAGAGGGTGGTGAATCTGTGGAACTCTTTGCCGCAGAAGCTATGGAGGCCAAATCACTAAGTGTCTTTAAGACAGAGATAGATAGGTTCTTGATTAATAAGGGGATCAGGGGTTATGGGGAGAAGGCAGGAGAATGGGGATGAGAAATATATCAGCCATGATTGAATGGCGGAGCAGACTCGATGGGGGCAGTGGCCTAATTCTGCTCCTATGTCTAATGGTCTAAGTTCCGAGGAACAAAGGGACCATGGCGTGTTTGTCTATAGATCTCTGAAGGCAGAAGGGCTCATCATAGATCATAGAATTTACAGTGCAGAAGGAGGCCATTCGGCCCATAAAGTGTGCACCAGCTCTTGGAAAGAGCACCCTACCCAAGCCCACACCCCCACCCTATCAACATAACCCAGTAACCCCACCCAACAGTAAGGGCTATTTTGGATACTAAGGACAATTTTGCGTGGCCAATCCACCTAACCTGCACATCTTTGGACTGTGGGAGGAAACCGGAGCACCCGGAGGAACCCACGCACACACGGGGAGAACGTGCAGACTCCGCACAGTGACCCAAGCCGGGAATTGAACCTCGGACCCTGGAGCTGTGAAGCAATTGTGCTAACCACTGTGCTACCGTGCTGCCCTAATTAGGTGGTGTAAAAGGCATTTGGGACACTTGCATTTATCTATCGAGACATAGATTACAAAAGCAGGGAGGTCATGTTGGAGTTGTGTAGAACATTGGTGAAGCCACAGCTGGAGCACTGTGTGACATTCTGGTCTCCACATTATAGGAAGGATGTGATTACACTGGAGGGGGTGCAGAGGAGATTCACCGGGATGGTGCCTGGGATGGAACATTTACGTTATGAAGAGAGGTTGGATGGGCTTGGGTTGTTTTCACTGGAGCAGAGAAGACTGAGGGGGCAACCTGATCGAGGTGAACAAAGTAAGGTGGGGCATGGACAGGGTGGATAGGGAGCAGCTGTTCCCTTTAGTTGAAGGGTCAGTTACGAGGGGGACACAAGTTCAAGGTGAGGGGCAGGAGGTTTAGGGAGGATTCGACGAAAAATCTTTTTACCCAGAGGGTGGTGACGGTCTGGAATGCACTCCCTGGGAGGCTGGTAGAGGTGGGTTGACCCAGAGGGTGGTGACGGTGTGGAATGCACTCCCTGGGAGGGTGGTAGAGGTGGGCTGACCCAGAGGGTGGTGACGGTCTGGAATGTACTGCCTGGGAGGCTGGTAGAGGTGGGTTTACCCAGAGGGTGGTGACGGTCTGGAATGCACTGCCTGGGAGGGTGGTAGAGGTGGGTTGACCCAGAGGGTAGTGACGGTCTGGAATGCACTGCCTGGGAGGGTGGTAGAGGTGGGTTGACCCAGAGGGTGGTGACGGTGTGGAATGCACTGCCTGGGAGGGTGGTAGAGGTGGGTTGACCCAGAGGGTGGTGACGGTGTGGAATGTACTGCCTGGGAGGCTGGTAGAGGCCGGTTGCCTCACATCCTTGTATCTGGATGAGCATTTGGCACATCTTAACATTCAAGGCTATGGGCCAAGTGTTGGAAAATGGGATTGGGTCGGCAGGTCAGCTGCTTTTCCTGATTCGGTGCAGACTCGATGGGCCGAAGGGCCTCTTCTGCTCTGTGTGACTCTGTGAAGCCTTGATAGAATACACCAGAAAGGCATGTGATTTTTAGGGGGCCAGTTACCAGGGGGTTCGGATCTAAGGTGACTGGTAGAAAGGTTAGAGGGGACATTAGGAGAAACCTTTTTCACCCAGAAATTGGGAATCTGGAATTCGCAATGTAAGTTGGTGGTCGAAGCAGAAACCTCTCAAACCCATTGCACAGGTACCTGGCTGTGTGTCTAACCTGCTGTAACCCCCAAAGCTACGCACTGGGATGTGGGATGAGAATGGGCGGCTAGTATTTTTTTCCATGCGGTGCAGATACGACAGGCTGAATGGCCTCATTCTGTTCCATAGCTTTGGGATGGTTCTAGGTCTGGGTGTTTGTGTATTGATCTACGCTTTCTCTCTATCTCTCTGCAGGGTCTCGCTGATGCAGGAGAATTCGATTGTGTCCAGTGAGGCCTATGTTCTCTTCTACCAGTTAGACGAAACACACTCGATTAGATGAAGGATCGGGGGCAAGGTTGGGGGAGGGGAGTTGGGGGAGGGTAGGTTGAGGGACGGGGTGGCTCCTCGTGTGGATGTGAACCGCCACCGATACCCGTTCTCACTCACTCCCCCCTCCACCGCCTCCCCCCCCCCCCCCCCCACCACTACTTTCCCCTGCCCTCCCCCTCCCCCCACTCCCCTCCCCAATCGCCTTCAATCGAGTAGAGCCTCCGAAAGAGAGGGAGGGAGTGGAGAGCATTGCAGATTAAAATGTAATCAATTTGGACAGGATGTTGTCTCGGTTTGTGTGCAAAGGAGTACGGGGATGGCTGGTGGGGTGGGGGGGGGACTGGGGTTCGGGTTCGGGTGTTTGTGCTTAGGGAGGGAGGGAGGGGGATGTGTTGCGGGCATGTGGAGACGGTTACAAAAAGCACAGGCCTATTCCCTCCCTAATTGACCCTGCCTTCTAGAATGGACAGACCCACCCAATCCCCTACCCCAGCAGAAACGTGTCTGGTTCCTCCCTCGCTCTGTTTCCTGTTTCTCCTCCATTTCCCACTCGCGTCTCTCTATCCTCTCGCCCGCTCTCTCTATCTTCAATTTCTCTTTCTTTATTTTCTCTCTATCTTCTCTCTATTTACAGCACTATCCCTGACTATCCCTTTGTCCCTTTCTGTCTCTCTGTCCTGTTTCCCTCTCTTTTTGTCACTGTCGATCAGTCTCCCTCTCTGTCTCTCTTCCCATCTATCTGTGTGTGTGTCTCCCTTTCTCCCTGCCTGTCCCTGTCTCCCTCGTCCCTGTCTCCCTGACTCCCACGCTCTTGCACTATGTCCACCCGCCTTACACTCTCCCTCACTCTGAATCTATTTCTCCTCCCTTGTCCCTCTGTCCCTCCTCTGTGTGTCTGTCTCTCCCTGTCCCACTCTGTCTCTTACTCTCTTTTTCTCTCTCCCCCACTCTTCTCTCTGTCTCTCTCCCCACTCTCTCCCTCCCTCCCTCCCTCGCACTCCCTCCCTCCCACTCTGTCTCTTACTCTCTTTTTCTCTCTCTCTCTGTCTCTCTCCCCACTCTCTCCCTCCCTCCCTCCCTCCCTCGCACTCCCTCCCTCCCACTCTGTCTCTCTCTATCTCTCCTCAGTGTCCCACATCCAATACACCCGTCTGTCCCTATTGTACCTCTGCCATGTATTCTCTCTGTGACCCTGTGATCCAGAGAGCAGAAGCCTGATCCAGAGGGCCCAGTACTGCCTCCCCCCTCTCCACCCAGAATCTCTCTGACTGGGATCTCCCTGCCATTCATGATTGGTAAGCCAGGGCAGCTGGAGGAGCCAATGAGGTTCAAGCTCTAGTCAGGGATGCTCCATAAATCAATCGCAATTGGGTCTGGAGTTCGTCAAGTGGAAATCTCTATCCTCAGGGGACAGATCCTGGTCTTTATGAACTGTATCCCTCTGTCTTCCCCACCCCCCTCCCCATGCATCCCTGTCTCCCTTTCTCTCTCTTCTCTCTGTTTCTGTCTCCACGTTGCTCTCTGTCCCTCTCTCCTTCCCTCCCTGCATCTCACCAAGTCTCCGCCTGGTTCTCGTACTCTCCCTCCATCTCTCTCTCTCTTTTTAATCTTTCTTTCTCCATCTCTCTCCCTTTGTTTTTCTCTCTCTATTTTTTCTTTCTCTCTCTCTGTTTCTCTCTCACACTCTCCTGCCTCTCGCACTTTGTTTCTCTCTCTCTCTCTCTCTCTCTCTGTTTCGCTCTCACACTGTGTCCCCCTCTCTGTGTGTGTCTCTCTCTCTCTCTCTCTCTCAGTTTATCTCTCTGTCTCTGACCCTTGCCTTCTATTTATCTGTTTCTCTGCCTCTCTCCGCACTTCAGCACCTGTCAAATTTCTCTGATGTCTTTTATCTCACTGCGGTTCTTTCTCTTTGTCTCAATCTCTCTTCGTCTCTGTTTTCCTTTCTCTGTCCCCCTCTTTCCTCCTTCGCCCTCTGTGCCTCTTCACCGCTCTCCTCTCTCTGGCCCCTCCCCACTTCTCCCCTGTTCTGTGTAGACTGAAATAATACAGAAATGTAAATATTGTAAAACTGAATAAACTGTAAAAAAAACCACACGCACTCATACCTACAAAGAGGAATAAAAGATTTTATCATTTTACAGCCGGTGTTACTCTTAATTTCTGAGTGTATGTTGGTCTCTGTGTTGCTGCCTGAGGACCAGGTTGACTCTGTCACAGACGATACTGTCGAGAGGCATCCAGGGCACAGGCACCTTGGCACCTTCCTGTGTGGCAATGTGGGGTGTTGGGAATTACTCTGTGAACCATCACACTGCTGTAGCAGACAGCAGCCACTAGTTGACTCCTGTGTGCTTGGGTTTCCACTTGTTAATGACACTATTGGAACCTGAGAGATGGGCAGTCCAGACCCCCACCCTTCAGCGGTCCCTCAGTACTGACCCTCTGACAGTGCAGTGCTTCCTCAGTACTGAACCTCTGACAGTGCAGTGCTTCCTCAGTACTGAACCTCTGACAGTGCAGTGCTTCCTCAGTACTGAACCTCTGACAGTGCAGCACTCCCACAATACTGACCCTCTGACAATGCAGCGCTCCTTCAGTACTGACCCTCTGACAGTGCAGCACTCCCTCAGTACTGACCCTCTGACAGTGCAGCACTCCCTCAGTACTGACCCTCTGACAATGCAGCACTCCCTCAGTACTGACCCTCTGACAATGCAGCACTCCCTCAGTACTGACCCTCTGACAGTGCAGCACTCCCTCAGTACTGACCCTCTGACAGTGCAGCACTCCCTCAGTACTGACCCTCTGACAATGCAGCACTCCCTCAGTACTGACCCTCTGACAATGCAGCACTCCCTCAGTACTGACCCTCTGACAGTGCAGCACTCCCTCAGTACTGACCCTCTGACAGTGCGGCACTCCCTCAGTACTGACCCTCTGACAGTGCAGCGCTCCCTCAGTACTGACCCTCTGACAGTGCAGCACTCCCTCAGTACTGACCCTCTGACAGTGCAGCACTCCCTCAGTACTGACAGTGCACCGCTCCCTCAGAGTGCTGCACTGTTGGAGGGTCAGTGCTGAGTGCCATGTGAGTGTTCCTTTCAGAAAGGTTTTTGTCTTATCACCTGGCTTCAGTAATTTTGTGGCTGAAGCTGGGCTGCAGTTGTGAGGTATTTTTGGTTTCAGTTTTGGACTGCATTGGATTTTCCATGTCTTTCTCGATTTTCATTTTAAAAACTATTCCAACGTGTGGCTACCTGCCTTGGTAACTTAAAAGATATAGCTGGCATTCCGGAAGGAGTTTGAATCTGCTGGTTGAGACTGGTTCAGGATCTGAGGGGTTTGCCGTTTGGATTTTGTTATTGAATTGGAACAGTTCAGGAGGGATTCATTAGGTGTTATACGTAGATTACTATAGTTGTGTGGTGTCTGTGTAATTGATAAAAAATTCTTGCTGTGTTTATTTATATATATATATATATGTTAACTATATTATTGGAATAAAGCTTATTTTGATTGAAGTGTCTCGGGAATCTGATGAAATTACACCTGAAGGGAAGGCTCTTGTGCACATCCTAGCCAATTTCAACGTAAACGTTGTAGATCAGGTGAACTCCATAATATACTTCGGAGTTTCTAAGTCCTGGCCCATAACAAATTGGTGGCTCGTCGGATAAAAGTCTATCTACCGTGATTGGGGTTGGCTTAGTGAACTAAGAGACAGTGAGGGGTGAGCATATTTGTGTTTGTTTTTCAGGTGTTGTATTCAAGTTTAAATAGGAAGTGTGTTGTGGACAATGGCTCTTTCATTGTTTTTTGGGGCTGGAGAAGGTCACACGCTGTACCTTACAAATGGAGACTAAAACGAGGCTTTTAGATTTGGAAAAAACATTGCAATTAACACTGCCTGACAAAATACGGAAAGAAGGGGTAATTGCGGCTGTAGCTGAGCATTTAAAATTGCCAGAGACACAGTTAGAATCATTGGAACTGGCAAGAATTCAATTACGGATGAAACCGCTTGAACATGAAAAAGAATTAAAGCTGCTTGAATTACAGATCAGGGCACAAGAAAGGGAGAGTGAGGAAAAGGAAAGAATAGGTCCAGCAGATCAAAAAGCGAGAGAAAGAGGAAAGGGAAAAAGAAAATGAGAGGAAAGGGAAAAAGACAAAGGGACAAACTTTGAACTTCGGAAACTGTCCATGAAAAGTGAACATCAGTTAAAATACAAAGACTTTTTCAGATGTAGTTAAATTTTACACATGTCAAGTGATAGGGAAACCTCAAGCGGTGATAAAAAATCTGTTCCCTTAATACCCATTCCATCATTTGTGGAACTTTTAACAAGGGTCTTAATTAATTGCGTAGGACCGCTTTTGAAACGAAAAGAGGGAATCCTTATATTTTGGCTGTAATGGATGTTTCTACTCGGTTTCCCGAGGCCATTCTAGTACGCAATATTACAGTTAAAATGATTGTGGAGGAGTTACTAAAATTGTTTACTAGATATGGACTACCCACTGAAATACAATCGGATCAAGGATCATATTTTACCTCAAGGTTATTTAAGGAGGTTAAGGATAGCTTAGGAGTAAAACTATTTAAATCAACTGCGTAACATCCAGAATCGCAGGGAGTTTTAGAATAGTGGCATGTTAAGTGCTTATTGTCAAGATTATCCAGAGGATTGGGATAAAGGAATTCCATTCGTACTGTTTGCAATTAGGGATGCACCTAATGAGTCAGCCAAATTTAGTCCTTTTGAACTAATTTTTGATCATGAGGTTAGAGGACCACTTAAATTGATTCAGGAGGAATTGGTGAGCAAGCAGTCTGAAATTACTTTATTGGATTACGTGTCAAATTTTGGGCACGTTTAAATAGAGCAGGACATGGACAGATGGTCCCACGGGATGTGAAAACAAAAGTTATTGTGGAGTTGCCAATACCCTCGACACAAAGGGAAATAATGCGATTTCTTGGCATCAGTGGAGTTTACCGAAACTTTGTGCTGAATTTTATCAGCCTTGTTGCTCCACTGATGGACTTGCTAAAGAAGCGCAGCAAATTTCAGTGGACAGCGGAGCGTCAACAGGCATTTGACGGCCTGAAGGCTGTGTTAGCCACTGCTCCTGTGTTGGCCACCCCAAATTATACGAAACCATTCAACGTGGCTATCGGTGCGAGTGATGTGAGCGTAGATGCTGTGCTCTTGCAAGAAGACGACAAAGGAATAGAGCGGCCTATTGGATGTTTTGCCAAGAAATGGAGTGATTGTTTTGTATTCAATGATTGAAAAGGAGACTTTGAACTTGCTGCTGACTTTGCAACAGTTTAACATTTACGTTGCCAGCAATTCATCTGAAACAATTATATATACTGATCATCATCCATTGACGTTTTTGGAGCGATTCAGGAATACAAATGACAGCCTGTTTCGATGGAGTTTATTGTTACATTTCGTTTAGGAATTATACATGTGGCAGGACGAGAAAATGTGACAGCCGATGCTTTGTCACGAATGTGATGAAGAGAACCAGGTTCGATGGTGGAAAAAGAAGAACTAAAATGGACTGTATCATTATCAATGTTTGCCTGTTTTGTTTTTGTTGAAGAAATGTACATTAGGGTTGGGAAACATCTGTTTTCAACTGTTCTTATTGGAAAAGTGAAAAATGAAACCATCTTTGAAGTTGATGGTTTATTTTTTTTTCTTGGGGGGGGAGGTGTCACGGACGTGTCCCTTTAAGAAATGTTTTGTCGCGGACTTCCGGTTGCGGCTATGACCAGCTAAGTCGCACATTTGGCAGCTCCTGCGACAAAGGTGTTTAAGGGCCGATTGGAGGGCCCCGACGGTACTGTAAAGACGATTCCCGGTGGGGGAAGGCTCCCTGAGGAGAGTGAGACCAACTTTATGGTCGGTACGCGGAGAGGGGCGACAAAAAAAGCGGCAGCAGCTCCCCAAAAAAAGCGGGGGAAGAGGACCAAAATGGCGGCCGGGGGCGCACTAGAAGATTGGAGAAAATGGGCGGAGGAGCAGCAGGCCGCTCTCCTCCGGTGTTTTACGGAGCTGAAAGTGGAACTTTTAGAGTCCATGAACGCGACGACCACAAGGCTGATGGGGGCCCAGGCGACCCAAGAGGCGTCGATAAGAGAGCTGCAGCAGGAGATGGCGGTGAGGGAGGAGGAAGCCACGGTCCTCGTGGGAAAGGTGGAGGTGCACGAGGCACTCCACCTGAAATGGCAGAGCCGCTTTGAGGAGCTGGACACGCGAATGAGGCGGAAGAACTTGAGGATCCTGGGCCTAGCAGAAGGCCTGGAGGGGCCTGATCTCCCGAAATATGTAGCGGAGATGTTGAGCTCCCTGATGGGAGAGGGGGCCGGTCCATCGCCCCTGGAGCTGGAAGAAGCATATCGGGTCATGGCTAGGCGGCCTAGGGCAAACGAGCCCCCGAGGGCGGTGCTGGTGCGGTTCCAGCGTCTCTGCGATCGGGAGAAAGTGCTGAGGTGGGCCAAGAGGGAGAAAAGCAGCAAATGGGAGAATTCGACGGTGCGGATATATCAGGACTGGAGTGCGGAGGTGGCAAAGCGGCGGGCCCGGTTTAACCGAACGAAGGCGGTGCTGCACGAAAAAAGGATCAAGTTTGGAATGCTGCAGCCAGCGCGCTTGTGGGTCACCTACAAGGACCAGCACCATTACTTTGAGACCCCAGAGGAGGCATGGACTTTTGTTCGGGAGGAAAAGCTGGACCTGAACTAGAACTTGGGAACGCCGGCGGTCGAGGCCGCCCGAGTACCCTTGACTGATCAAGTGGCCCATGTCTTTCTTAGGCCAGGTCGGAACTTGGTTAAAGTTGATGGATCGTTTGGTTTCTTTGAAACTTGTGTTATGGGGGGTTTCTTTGTTCCTTTTTGTGTGTCTCTTCCCGTTGCCAACTTCCCTTAATTATTGTTGTTGTAGGGGGGGCTTTTTTACTGTTTTTTGATCTGTTCTTTAAGGGTTATGGTTACTGTTGGTTAAGTACGTTATTATTGGGGAGTTATTTAGTTATTTAGTTATGCAGGCATAGTTATGTATTTATGTATTTGTTTGCGATTTGTTATTTATATTGTTATATTGTTAAGTTGGGGAGGCGGGACGGGGGGGGAGCAAGTGGGTTATGCGTGTTTTCTTTTTCTCTTTTTTCTTCCTCTCGTATTAAGGGGGCTTTGTTATCGGTGTGGATGGGGACGGGGGTGGAATTGAAGATGGCGGGGTAGGGTGTGGCCGAGCGAAAGCGCGGGCTCTCCCCTGTCTCCCGCGCGCGGGACGGAGGAAGGGGGAGGAGAGAAGAGTGGGGTGGGGCCAGCAATGGCGGCTTTTCCCGCGCTGAACCGGGGTCAGAGAGGGATGGCAAGGGGGGGGGGAGGCCCCTCCCCCCCCACATCGGGAGGAGTCGGAGTGTGGCAGGGGCAGCCGGGTCAGCGAAAACCAGCTGACTCTCGGGAGTACGATGGTGGGTACACCGCGGCTAGGAGGGGTCCTAGCCAGGGGGGGGGGGGGGGGAGGGGGGGTTAGGGGGGGATACCGGGTTGCTGCTGGAAAGGCTGAGGACGGGAAGGGAAGAACGGGAGGAGAGAGGGGGGGGGGCCATCGCCATGGGGAACGGGTCAGAAGGGGAGGGTCGACCCGGGGCGAACAGGGGACAGAACATGGCTAATAGACAGGGGAAAGGGACGGGTCGCTCCGCGACCCGGTTGATTACTTGGAATGTGAGGGGGCTGAACGGACCGGTCAAGAGATCAAGGGTTTTTTCACACCTAAAGGGACTGCAGGCGGATGTGGCAATGTTGCAGGAGACTCACTTGAGAGTAGTAGACCAGGTGCGCCTGAGAAGGGGGTGGGTGGGACAGGTGTTCCACTCAGGCTTGGACGCAAAGAACCGGGGGGTGGCGATTTTGGTGGGAAAGAGGGTGTCGTTCGTGGCGGCGCAGGTGGTAGCAGATAAGGAGGGTAGGTACGTGATGGTGAAGGGTAGGCTGCAGGGAGAGAATGTGGTGCTGGTAAATGTATATGCCCCGAATTGGGATGACGCGGGTTTTATGAGGCGCCTGTTGGGCCTCATTCCGGGTCTGGAGGCAGGAGGCCTGATCATGGGGGGGGACTTCAACACAGTGCTCGACCCTGGGCTGGACAGATCGAGTTCCAGGACGAATAGGAGGCCGGCAGCGGCGGAGGTGCTAAGGGGGTTCATGGAGCAGATGGGGGGGGTAGACCCTTGGAGATTTGGCAGGCCAAGGGCGAGGGAGTATTCTTTTTTCTCCCACGTCCACAGGGTGTACTCCAGAATAGACTTTTTTGTACTGAGCAGGGGGCTGATTTCGAGAGTGCAGGACACGGAGTACTCGGCCATTGCGATTTCGGACCATGCACCACACTGGGTAGAGGTAGAACTGGGGGAAGCACGGGACCAGCGCCCGTTGTGGCGCCTGGATGTGGGGCTGCTGGCGGACGATGAGGTGTGCGGAAGGGTCCGGAAGGGCATTGAGAGATATCTGGGCACGAACGACACGGGCGAGGTGAAGGTGGGGGTAGTCTGGGAGGCCCTGAAAGCAGTGATCAGAGGAGAGCTGATCTCCATAAGGGCACACAGAGAAAGGAAGGAGAGGCAGGAGAGGGAGAGACTGGTGGGGGAACTTATAGAAGTGGACAGGAGATATGCGGAGACACCAGAGGAGGGGCTGTTGAGGGAGCGGCGCAGTTTACAGGCCCAGTTTGACCTACTGACCACTAGGAAGGCGGAGACGCAATGGAGAAGGGCACAGGGCGCGGTCTATGAGTACGGGGAAAAGGCGAGCAGGATGCTAGCACACCAGCTGCGCAAGCGAGATGCAGCCAGAGAGATTGGGGGAGTGAGAGAGAAGGGAGGGAACGTAGTGCAGAAGGGGCAGGAGGTGAACGGGGTCTTCAGGGATTTCTACAGGGAATTGTACCGGTCTGAGCCGCCCAGGAGGAGGGGGGGAATGGAGAACTTCCTCGATAGATTGAGGTTCCCAAAGGTCCAGGAGGAACGGGTGGAGGGGCTGGGGGCGCCGATAGAGCTGCAGGAACTAGTTAAAGGGATAGGCCAGATGCAGGCGGGGAAGGCGCCGGGGCCGGATGGGTTCCCGGTGGAATTTTATAAGAAGTATGTGGACTTGGTGGGCCCAGTGCTGGTGCGAGCCTTCAATGAGGCGCGAGAGGGGGGGGCTCTGCCCCCGACAATGTCACAGGCCCTGATCTCCTTGATCCTGAAGCGGGACAAAGACCCTGTACAGTGCGGGTCCTACAGGCCTATCTCCCTCTTGAATGTAGATGCCAAACTGTTGGCAAAGGTCCTGGCAACCAGAATAGAGGATTGTGTGCCAGGGGTAATCCATGAGGACCAGACGGGTTTCGTAAAGGGACGACAACTTAATACAAATGTCCGGAGGCTGTTGAATGTAATTATGATGCCAGCAGTGGAGGGGGAGGCTGAGATAGTGGTAGCACTGGATGCGGAGAAGGCATTCGATAGGGTGGAGTGGGAATACCTGTGGGAGACGCTGGAACGGTTTGGGTTTGGGGAGGGATTTATCAAGTGGGTGAAGCTGCTGTATTCGGCCCCGATGGCGAGTGTGGTTACAAACGGGAGGAGGTCGGAGTATTTTGGGCTCCATCGAGGTACCAGGCAGGGATGCCCCCTATCCCCCTTACTATTTGCATTAGCGATCGAACCGTTGGCGATGGCACTGAGGGGTTCAGGGGGTTGGAGAGGACTGACAAGGGGAGGGGAGGAGCATCGGGTATCACTCTATGCGGATGATTTGTTGTTGTATGTGGCGGATCCGGAAGGGGGAATGCCGGAGGTAATGGAAATACTAGCGGAGTTTGGGGACTTTTCGGGATATAAATTAAATGTGGGTAAAAGTGAGGTCTTTGTGATACACCCGGGAGATCAGGGGGAGGGAATTGGGCGGCTCCCCTTTAGGAGAGCAGTAAAGAGCTTCAGGTACTTGGGGGTGCAGGTGGCAAGGAGCTGGGGGACCCTCCACAAGCTGGACTTTTCAAGGCTGGTGGAGCAGATGGAGGAGGAGTTCAAGAGGTGGGACATGGTACCGCTGTCGCTAGCAGGGAGGGTGCAGTCAGTTAAAATGACGGTCCTCCCGAGGTTCTTGTTTCTGTTCCAGTGCTTGCCCATCTTCCTCCCCAGGGCCTTCTTCAAGAAGGTAACTAGCAGCATTATGGGCTATGTGTGGGCGCATGGCACCCCTAGAGTGAGAAGGATTTTCTTGGAACGGAGTAGGGACAGTGGAGGATTAGCGCTACCCAATCTTTCCGGATACTACTGGGCGGCGAACGCATCGATGGTGCGCAAGTGGGTGATGGAGGGGGAGGGGGCAGCTTGGAAACGTATGGAGAGGGCGTCCTGCGGCAATACAAGCCTGGGGGCGCTAGTAACGGCACCATGGCCGCTCCCCCCCACAAGGTATACCACGAGTCCGGTAGTGGCGGCCACCCTTAAAATCTGGGGGCAGTGGAGGCGACACAGGGGGGAAGTGGGGGGTCTGATGGCGGCGCCACTGAGAGGGAACCACAGATTTGTCCCGGGGAACACTGGCGGGGGATTCCAGAGCTGGCACAGGGCGGGCATCAGGCAACTGAGGGACATGTTCATAGAGGGGAGGTTTGCGAGCCTGGGAGAGCTGGAGGAGAAATTTGAGCTCCCCCCGGGGAACACGTTTAGATACCTGCAGGTGAAGGCATTTGCCAGACGACAGGTGGAAGGATTCCCCTTGCTTCCCGATGGAGGGGCGAGTGATAGGGTGCTGTCTGGGGCCTGGGTCGGAGAAGGGAAGGTCTCGGACATCTACAAAATAATGCAGGAGGTGGAGGAGGTACCGATAGAGGAGCTGAAAGACAAGTGGGAAGCGGAGCTGGGAGAGCAGATAGAAGATGGGACATGGGCGGATGCCCTAGAGAGGGTCAATTCGTCGTCGTCGTGCGCAAGGTTGGGCCTCATCCAATTTAAGGTGCTGCACAGAGCCCATATGACGGGGACTAGGATGAGTCGGTTCTTCGGGGGTGAGGACAGGTGTGTTAGGTGTTCGGGAAGCCCTGCGAACCATGTACATATGTTCTGGATGTGTCCGGCACTGGAAGAGTTCTGGGAGGGGGTGGCGGGGACGGTATCGAGAGTGGTGGGAACCAGGGTCAAACCAGGGTGGGGGCTAGCGATTTTTGGGGTTGGGGTGGAGCCAGGAGTACAGGAGGCAAGGGAGGCCGGAATATTGGCCTTTGCGTCCTTGGTAGCTCGGAGAAGGATCTTGATTCAGTGGAGGGACACAAGGCCACCAAGTGTTAACACCTGGTTAAACGACATGGCAAGCTTCATCCAATTGGAAAGAATCAAATTCGCCCTGAGAGGGTCGGTACAGGGGTTCTTCCGGCGGTGGCAGCCCTTCCTTGACTTTCTGGATCAGAGATAGGAACTGGAGGCCGAAACAGCAGCAACCCGGGGAGAAAAGGGGGGGGGGGGGATGGCAATGAAGGGAGCACGCCAGCGGGGGGTCGCGGGCAATGACTGCCCGAGGCCATCGGCAGAAAGGGAAAAGCGGTTTGGTTGCTAGACTGATAGCGCGGGGGGGGGGGGGGGGGGGGGGGGGGAGGGAGGGTGGGGGGGTGCGCGCGGGGGAGGGCGTGGGGAGGTTTTTCCAGGGGGGACTTGTAGTGTTATAATTTAAAATGTAATAGGGGTAAATGTTTGTATCGAAAAATTTCAATAAAAATTATTTAAAAAAAAAAAAAAGAAATGTTTTGTCTTATCACATGGCTTTAGTGATGTCATTGTGTGGGTGGAGCTTGGCTGTGGCTCTGAGTTTTTGCGTCCGTTTTCACAGGCGGCTGTCAGAAAGAGAAGTATCTCAGCCTGTCTCCATCTGCATTTTAAATGCTGTTCCCGGGCTGCTTGATAACTTGAAAAGAAACAATTGTTTTCTGGAAGGAATTCAAAGCTGCTGTTTTGGAAAGGAGACAAGAGTGTTTCCCAGGTCCGGTGTGCTGGGTGTTATGGGAGCGGCGTTTTCAGAACCCCAAAATGTATCATGGAGTTCAACCAACCTCTCCCTTTAATGTATTGTTGCTTTTGAAGCACACGGCTTGTTCTCCAGATGTGTTATTACAATTATGGACACGCGGGTTTTTAAACACAAAACAATGTTTACTCCATGAATTCAATTTAACCTTAAATAAACATTGGATCCCTTAACACCCCTTCAAAGATAACCCCGAGAATAATACAACACTAAATAATCCCTCAAAATGTTCCTTCAAACCTGCAAAAGACTTAACACCTTTAAACAGAAACACATCAGGTTAAAGACATTACTATTATGAGTTTAAATCACCCAAATGATTCAGAGATAGTCTTTCCTGGCAAAGATCACAGCAGATCCAGCTCACTGCAAACACGGACACACCCAAGCTCTTCTCAAAACCGGCTTCCTCCTTTCAAAACAGCTCACAGCAAACCAGCCAGGCACTTTTCAGCTGCTTTCTCAAACTGCAACTTGATGCGACCATCAATTCATTCAGAGACACGAGTTGAAGTAAACTGTGGCTTTAATCGGCTTACAATGAAAATGAAATGAAAATCGCTTATTGTCACGAGTAAGCTTCAATGAAGTTACTGTGAAAAGCCCCTAGTCGCCATATTTCGGCGCCTGTCTGGGGAGGCTGGTACGGCAACTGTGCCTGCCTGCGACTATGCTGAACTGAGGGCGGACTCGCAGGACCACAGCACTTATACTTCCTGCTGGAGGCGGAGCCAAGGGCGGAGCCCTGTACATGCTCCTCATCGCCCCCTGTGGGCAGAGCCGCGCAACGGCTCACAGATGGAGCCCACAGGGACACAGTAATGTACAGTGTGAATTTATAGTGGTTACACATTCACCACGAAACAAAAAGCAGAAATGATCTCAGCTCAGCTCCCGCCTCTGACATCCCTTCAGCAATATGAGCTGCTACATTTCTTAAAGGTACATTGCTTAAACATCCATTTCTTCAAGGTACTCTCACATGACATGGGCCACACCTTTGAAAAGGGGTTTCTGGGATCTTGTTACTAAATTGGAACAGCTAAAGGGGGAATTTATTAACGGTGATACATAGAGTACAGTAGCTGTGTGGGGTATTTATGTTTGTAGTTGATAAAAATGCTTACTGTGTGTGTTTATAAAAATGTTAACTAAATTCTTGGAATAAACTTTGTTTTTGATTAAAAGTGTTTGAGGCCTCTGTTGAATAACATCTGAAAGGCAGGACCTTGTGCTCATCGTAACCAAAATAAATAAACAGTTGTAGGTCAGGAGTATTCCATGATATACTTTGGAGTTTTCTGAACCCGGGCCCAATACAGGAGTACAGGCCTAAACTGTTCAATCTCTCCTCATAAGGCAAACCCCTCATCTCTGAATCGGTCCAGTTTACCTCCTCTGAACTGTCTCCAAAGCCACTACATCCTTCCTCAAACAAGGGGACCAAAACTGTGCCCAATACCCCAGGTGCAGCCTTACCAATGCCGTGTACAGTTGCAACAACACTTCCTTACCTTTATACTCAATCCCTTTGGCTATAAATGCCAACATTCCAGTCACTTTCTTTATTACCTGCTGCACCTGTCTGCCCGTTTTCTGTCCCTCCTGGACGAGGACCCCCAGATCCCTCTGCCACGGAGCCCAAAGTCAATGCAGGACCTCGCACTAATCCACGTTAAACTCCATCTGCCACATTTTGGCCCACTCTGCTAACCTATCCATATCCATTTGTAAGGTTCTTATTTCCTCATTGCAACTCACTGTCCCACCTATTTTAGTGTCGTTTGCAATGTGTTGATGCAATGAGTTTAATGATCTAGAATTCCCGAGACTCCGGGAAGGCTCTTATTAGATTGGAAGATAGCAAACTCCTTTATTCAAAAAGGGGCGGGGAGGTCACATGATGTGAACGCAGGCTGGGTTATTCCGAGCTCCGCTCTGCTCATCTTTTATTCCTTTATTTTATCCTGGTGCACACTTCATGTCTTGTGCTATGTCCCTGAAGGATCCTGATTTGTGAAGAAGACCTGAGGTAAATTGTAAAAGTCCTTGTTTGATGGTGGCGGTGGGAGTGGGCTGGGGGTCAGGCCTAGCCTGCAGTGGAGATGTTAACGCTGCGCAGGCTCTCGCTTCGCTGGTGCTGTCCACATCCAGATGATGGCCCCCATTTAACATGTTGTCTTGCTTCAAGATCTCGGCTCTGCAATGTGTAGTGATCTCTGTATATGTAAATACATAATTGGTTAATGTATAGTCAGTACAGTCAGATGATCACTAGATGGCAGCACTAACAGGGACTATATAAGCAAGCTCAAGCAGTTTTCCCGCCTTTCCCTTCGTGTGTAGTCTAGCTAGAGCAGGGGTGGGCAAACTTTTCCGTGCAAGGGCCACATTCAGAAATTCACAATTTTAAAGGGCCGCATAGTATATTAAGTAAAATAATTACTTCACCCGGTTATGATTCTGGGCGCCTCATATAGAACATAGAACAGTACAGCACAGAACAGGCCCTTCGGCCCTCGATGTTGTGCCGAGCAATGATCACCCTACTCAAGCCAACGTATCCACCCTATACCCGTAACCTAACAGCCCCCCCATTAACCTTAAAAAAAAAAAATTTTTTTTTTAATTTTAAATTTTTTTTTTAATGACTTGGTGGGCCGCATAAAGAACTTTGGCGGGCCGCATGCGGCCCGCGGGCCGTAGTTTGCCCACCCCTGAGCTAGAGGATAGAAGTGACCAGCTCAGAGTGTAGTGTGTTATATTCATTGTTAATTTAATCTAATGTTAGATATTTCTACTACTAGTCAAAGTATTAAAGTAAAGAACTCACACGTATATTATTTTGTTATTCAATAAATAATTTGTCATCAACTGGAAGACTTTGACTGTTTATAATCAAGTTAAGTATAATTCAGCAAGACAAATGAGCAGCATAGGTATTCCACCTCTGTAATATAACACAATGCACCTCGTTAGAGCTCATTTTGAAGATTTGCGGAGTAGCATTAGGCGAATGAGTGGAGGAGAGTTCTTGCACTCGAAAGAGCTCTTTCCCTGGTAATAATAATAATCTTTATTATTCTCACAAGTCGGCTCACATTGACACTGCAATGAAGTTACTGTGAAAAGCCCCCAGTCGCCACATTCCGGCGCCTCTTCGGGTACACAGAGGGAGAATTCAGAATGTCCAATTCGCACGTCTTTCAGGTCTTGTGAGAGGAAACCGGAGCACCCGTAGGAAACCCACGCAGACACAGGGAGCACGTGCAGACTCTCCACAGTGACACGAACCTGGCTGTGAAGCAACAGTGCTACCCCCCCCCCCCCTGCATTTTATCCACCTTTCCTGACCCTTTCTCCACTTTGCTCCCTCCTTCTCCTACCCCCACATCTACATCTGCCACAGTTTACCCTCTGATAGTTTCTCTGCTGTTTGGCCATTCACACCTTTCGTTGCCTCTGAGGACTGCCATTAGCATTATTTCCCCTTGGTTTCTGTGACTATCAGCACCCCCGTTTCCCTGGGTTTCTGTGGCTATGACTCACCTTTCATTCTCACTCCACAGTATAAACATTTCCCACCTTCTCTGACTCTTAGCTTTGACAAAGGGTCATCTGGACTCGAAACGTTAGCTCTTTTCTCTCCTTACAGATGCTGCCAGACCTGCTGAGATTTTCCAGCATTTCCTCTTTGGGTGCTAACCACTGTGCTACCATGGCAAGGGCCCACCGTCGAGTCATCGGTATCCTGCTGCATGGTGCAACGTCTATCATGACAGGTTAGGGAGGTAGGTGCCGGTCAAGGTATGTCTGTGAACCCGATCCCTGGCGAGAGCTGGGAGGCAGGTTCCTGATTGAGTTTGGAAATTGGCTGACATGTTTTGATAATGTCGATTTGGAGGGCTGGGTGCATTAGATTTGATGGAGAGCAATTAATCCGATCTTTGACGCCAGGGGTCGGATGGGCTGACCGTTCACTGTTTGTGCCATCCTGGTCATGAGGGATTTGAGGTGACCAAGCTGGCCGGATCGTCCTCCACTCCCTGGCCAGGGCCCAGGCTGTGGGCCACCTGGGCAATGGAGAGACAGCATGGTGGAATGGATGGTGCCTTGTGCTTCGATCGTTGGAATGCTGGAGAGATCCTGAAGAGCTCGTTGATCCTGGCTTATCCTTCATCTTCTCGTGCAATGTGGATGGTGTCGTTATCCTGTAATTTACCCTGCTATTCTTCTACGGTCCTGGACGTTATCCCTTGTGATGTTGTTGATCGTCTCCCGTAAGAGAGCGCGCGGTATGATCGTGAGGACGGGTGGCGTCAATTCTGCTGTTCTATGGAAACCCTCACCAGCCCCCCAACTTGTTTAGAAGTAGGATAGTGGAGCCAGAGCCGGGTGTAGGGTGGCTGGTTGGGGTTGGGAGGGTTCGTTCGGTGGTCACTGATATTTAGGATCGACCCCCAGTTAGAGCTGTGACGGTGATGCGCGATCAATGGACACAGAAACGAAGGAGTTGTCCGAAAACACGGGTTCTTATACTCCGCCTCATAGGCGGAGCTACCTTCCTCTCGACCAATGAGAAGACAACACTTGGGCCAATGGGCAGCGAGCCTTCTACACCAATAGCAGCTCACACTCCCAGGTACCGTAATACCCCTAGTCATACTACCTCAGTCGGGTTTTTATTTTTGGATTTATATATTTACTTTTAAATTTGGCCTCCACAGCCTTCTGCGGCAGAGTTCCACAGATTCACCACCCGCTGGCTGAAGAAATTCCTCCTCATCTCTGTTTTAAAGGATCGTCCCTTTAGTCTGAGATTGTGCCCTCTGCTTCTAGTTTTTCCAATAAGTGGAAATATCCTCTCCTTGTCCACTCTATCCAGGCCTCACAGTATCCTGTAAGTTTCAACAAGATCCCTCCTCATCCTTCTAAACTCCAGACCCAGAGTCCTCAACAAGTTCTTCATTCCAGGGGTCATTCTTGTGAACCTTCTCTGGACCTTTTCCAAGGCCAGCACATCCTTCCTTAGATACAGGGCCCAAAACTGCTCACAATACTCCAAATGGGGTCTGACCAGAGCCTTGTACAGCCTCAGAAGTACATCCCTGCTCTTCTATTCTAGCCCTCTCGACATGAATGTTGACATTGCATTTGCCTTCCTAACTGCTGACTTAACCTGCACGTTAACCTTAAGAGAATCGTGAACAAGGACTCCCAAGTCCCTTTGTGTTTCTGATTTCCTATGATGTGGAGATGCCGGCATTGGACTGGGGTGAGCACAGTAAGAAGTCTGACAACAGGTTAAAGTCCAACAAATCACATAGATGATTTGGAGTTGGGGACCAAGGGCAATGTGTCCAAGTTTGCAGATGACACTAAGATGAGTGGTAAAGCGAAAAGTGCAGAGGATACTGGAAGTCTGCAGAGGGATTTGGATAGGTTAAGTGAATGGGCTCGGGTCTGGCAGATGGAATACAATGTTGACAAATGTGAGGTTATCCATTTTGGTAGGAATAACAGCAAACGGGATTATTATTTAAACGATAAAATATTAAAGCATGCTGCTGTTCAGAGAGACTTGGGTGTGCTAGTGCATGAGTCACAGAAGGTTGGTTTACAAGTGCAACAGGTGATTAAGAAGGCAAATGGAATTTTGTCCTTCGTTGCTAGAGGGATGGAGTTTAAGACTAGGGAGGTTATGCTGCAATTGTATAAGGTGTTAGTGCGGCCACACCTGGAGTATTGTGTTCAGTTTTGGTCTCCTTACTTGAGAAAGGACGTACTGGCGCTGGAGGGTGTGCAGAGGAGATTCACTAGGTTAATCCCAGAGCTGAAGGGGTTGGATTATGAGGAGAGGTTGAGTAGACTGGGACTGTACTCGTTGGAATTTAGAAGGATGAGGGGGGATCTTATAGAAACATTTAAAATTATGAAGGGAATAGATAGGATAGATGCGGGCAGGTTGTTTCCACTGGCGGGTGACAGCAGAACTAGGGGACATGGACTCAAAATAAGGGGAAGTAGATTTAGGACTGAGTTTAGGAGGAACTTCTTCATCCAAAGGGTTGTGAATCTATGGAATTCCTTGCCCAGTGAAGCAGTTGAGGCTCCTTCATTACATGTTTTTAAGGTAAAGATAGATAGTTTTTTGAAGAATAAAGGGATTAAGGGTTATGGTGTTCGGGCCGGAAAGTGGAGCTGAGTCCACAAAAGATCAGCCATGATCTAATTGAATGGCGGAGCAGGCTCGAGGGGCCAGATGGCCTACTCCTGCTCCTAGTTCTTATGTTCTTATGTTCTTATTAAGTTTGTTTCAAACACTAGCTTTTGGAGCACTGCTCCTTCTTCAGGTGAATCTCAGGAGCAGAGCTCCGAAAGCTAGTGTTTGAAACAAACGTCTTGGACTTTAACCTGGTGTTGTCAGACTTCTTACTCTGATTTCCTAAGCATTTCTCCATTGCGAAAATAGTCTGTGCCTAAATTCCCCCTTCCGAAGTGCAGAACCTCACACTTTACCACATTGTATTTCATCTGCCACTTCTTTGCCCACTCTCCCAGCCTGTCCAAATCCTTCTCCAGCCCCCTTAATTCCTCAATACCACCTGTCCCTCTACAGATCTTTGTATCATCTGCAAACTTAGCTACAGTGCCTTCAGTTCCTTCTTCCAGATCATTAATGTATATTGTGAAAAGTTGTGGTCCCAGCACAGACCCCTGAGGCACACCACTAGTCACCGGCTGCCATCCTGAAAAAAAACCCTTTATCCCCACTCTCTGCCTTCTGCCAGTCAGCCAATCCTCTATCCATGCCAGGATCTTACCCTTAAGACCATGAGCTCTTATCTTATTTAACAGTTTTCTATGCGGCATCTTGTCAAAGACCTTCTGGAAATCTAAATAGATTATGCGACTGGTTCTCCTTTGTCTAACCTCCTTGTCACCTCCTCAAAAGAACTCTAACAGATTTGTCAGACACGACCTCCCCTTGACAAAGCCGTGCTGACTCAGTCCTATTTTATCATGCACTTCCAAGTACACCGCAATCTCATCTTTAATAACAGACTCTAAAACCTTCCCAATGACCGAAGTCAGGCTAACCGGCCTATAATTTCCCCGTCTTCTGCCTCCCTCCCTTCTTAAACAGCGGTGTTACATTAGCCACTTTCCAGTCCTTTGGGACCCTTCCAGTGATTCCTGAAAGATCACCAGCAATGCCTCCACAATCTCCTCAGCTATCTCTTTCAGAACCCTGGGGTGTAGTCTATCCAACCCAGGTGATTTATCCACCTTCAGACCTTTCAGTTTCCCCAGAACCTTCTCCTTAGTGATGGTCACTGCACTCACCTCTGCTCCCTGGTTCTCTTGGAGCTCTGGCATCCCACTGGTGTCTTCACTGGTGAAGACTGATGCAAAGTAATGATCCTCGTCAGCCATGGATGCCTTCTCCTCCCCTTAGCATGTTTCCTCCTCAATGGGATGAATTTCTGTTGTGCCTCCCGGAAAACCCCCCAAAACCCCTACCATTGCTGCTCCACTGTCTTCCCTGCTTGGCTCCCTTTCCAATCAACTCTGGCCAGCTTCTCCCTCATGTCTTTGTATTGACCCTTATTTCATTGTAATACCGTTACATCTGACTCCAGCTTCTCCCTCTCAAACTGCAGGGTAAATTCTATCATATTGGGGTCAGTGCTCCCTGAGGGTTTCTTCACCTTAAGTTCCCGAATCAAATCTGCCTCATTACACATCGCCAAATCCCGAATTGCCTGTTCTCTCGTAGGGTCTGTCACAAGCTGCTCCAAAAAAACATCTCTTAGACATTCCACATCTTGGGATCCACTACCAACCTGATTTTCCCAGTCCACCTGCATATTGAAGTCCCCCATGGTTGTTGTAATATTGCCTTTTTTACATGCCTTTCTATCATTCAGACGTAACTCCCATCAGGGTCTTTTTACCTTTGCGATTCCTCAACTTTACCCACAGAGATTCTATGCCTTCTGATCCGATCTCGCTTCCCTGCTATCAATTTAACTTCATATCTTATTAACAATGCAACCCTGCCCCCTTTGCCCATCTGCCTGTCCTTTCGATAGGACATATATTCTTGGATATTTAGATCCCAGCCCTGATCCCCTTGCAGCCACGTCTCTGTGATGCCCACAACATCATACCAACTAATTTAATGTGTGCAACAAGCTCATTTACCTTGTTCTATATACTGCGCGCATTCAGGTACATCACCCTCAATCCTGCATTGACCACCTCCCTTCTCACACTTGTCATGGTTTGTACTCTGCCTGAGGGTGATGTTGTTCTCTTATTTTTGTTCTCTATTTGCCCTTCAGTTATTACACCTTCTAGGCTCACGCTCTTCGTTCCCACCCCCTGGTTCACTGTCTGTGCGGAATCTGCACGTTCTCCCCGTGTCTGCGTGGGTTTCCTCCGAGTGCTCCGGCTTCCTCCCACAATCCAATGATGTGCAGGTTAGGTGGAGTGGCCATGATAATTTGCCCCTTAGTGTCCAAAGGTTTGATCGAGTGAGGTGTGGGTTTGGGGGAAGTGCTCTTTCCAGGGGCCGGTTTGGACCTGATGGGCGAATGGCCTTTTTCTGCAGTGTACATTCTCTGATTCTATGACACCATGATAGTCAGGGGTGGGGAGGTGTGTTGGGGGGGGGGGGGGGGTAGGAAGGGGGGTGGTGGTGTATGTAGTTCGGTGGTGTGGAGGTGTGTTCGGGGGGTGTTGTGGTATGTAGTTAGGGGTTGTAGGTGGGGAGGTGGGTTCGGGGGTGGGGTACGTAGTTGGGGGCTGTAGATGGGGGTGGGGAGGTGTGTTCGGTGGGGGTTGGGGGGTGGTGATGTAGTTCGGGGTGGGGAGGTGTGTTCGGGGTGTTGGGGTATTTAGTTGGCGGCTGTAGACGGGGGTGGGGAGGTGCGTTCGGGGGTGGGGTACGTAGTTGGGGGCTGTAGACGGGGGTGGGGAGGTCTGTTCGGGAGGGTTGGGGTGTGTAGTTGGGGGCTGTAGGCGGAGGTGTGTTCGGGGGGGGTTGGGGGGGTGGTGATGTAGTTCGGGGTGTTGGGGTATTTAGTTGGGGGCTGTAGACCGGGGTGTGGAGGTGTGCTCAGGGGGTGGGGTGCGTAGCTGTGGGGTGTAGTCGGGGTGGCGAGATGTGTTCAGGGGATAGAGTGAGGTTGTGGCTCAAGGGGTAGATGGGCAGAGGGGAAAGGGAGGGTCATTCGCGAGCCAGGGAATCAGTGGGACTGGTGGGCAGGTAGTTGAGCAACATGTCAGTGGGTAGTCGGGTAACGGGTCACTGGGTAGTCGGGTAAGGGGACAGTGGGTAGTCGGGTAAGGGGTCACTGGGTAGTCGGGTAAGGGGTCAGTGGGTGGTCGGGTAAGGGGACAGTGGGTAGTTGGGTAAGGGGTCAGTGGGTAGTCAGGTAAGGGACAGTGGGTAGTCGGGTAAGGGGTCAGTGGGTAGTCGGGTAAGGGGGTCAGTGGGTAGTCGGGTAAAGGGTCAGTGGGTAGTGGGGTAAGGGGGTCAGTGGGTAGTCGGGTAAAGGGTCAGTGGGTAGTGGGGTAAGGGGGTCAGTGTGTAGTCGGGTAAGAGGACAGTGGGTAGTCGGGTAAGGGGGTCAGTGGGTAGTCGGGTAAGGGGGTCAGTGGGTAGTCGGGTAAGGGGACAGTGTGTAGTCGGGTAAGAGGACAGTGGGTAGTCGGGTAAGGGGACAGTGTGTAGTCGGGTAAGGGGACAGTGTGTAGTCGGGTAAGAGGACAGTGGGTAGTCGGGTAAGGGGACAGTGTAGTCGGGTAAGGGGTCAGTATGTAGTCGGGTAAGGAGTCAGTGGGTAGTCGGGTAATGGGTCAGTGGGTAGTGGGGTATGGGGTCAGTGGGTAGTCGGGTAACGGGGCAGTGGGTAGTCGGGTAATGGGTCAGTGGGTAGTGGGGTAAGGGGTCAGTGGGTAGTCGGGTAAGGGGTCAGTGGGTAGCCGGGTAATGGGTCAGTGGGTAGTCGGGTAACATGTCAGTGGGTAGTCAGGTAAGCGGTCAGTGGGTAGTCGGATAAGGGGTCAGGGGGTAGTCGAGTAAGGGGTCAGTGGGTAGTCGGGTAAGGGGTCAGTGGGTAGTCGGGTATGGGGGTCAGTGGGTAGTCGAGTAAGGGGTCAGTGCGTAGTCGGGTAAGGGGTCAGTGGGTAGTTGGGTAAGGGGTCAGTGGGTAGCCGGGTAAGGGGTCAGTGAGTAGCCGGGTAATGGGTCAGTGGGTAGTGGGGTAAGGGGTCAGTGGGTGGCTGGTTAAGTGGGTAGTCGGGTAAGGGGTCAGTGGGTATTCGGGTATGGGTCAGTGGGTATTCGGGTAAGGGGTCAGTGGGTAGCCGGGTAAGGAGTCAGTGGGAAGTCGGGTAAGGGGTCAGTGGGTAGTTGGGTAAGGGGTCAGTGGGTAGCCGGGTAATGGGTCAGTGGGTAGTGGGGTAAGGGGTCAGTGGGTATTCGGGTATGGGTCAGTGGGTATTCGGGTAAGGGGTCAGTGGGTAGTTGGGTAAGGGGTCAGTGGGTAGTAGGGTAAGGGTTCAGTGGGTAGTAGGGTAAGGGGACAGTGGGTAGTCGGGTAAGGGGACAGTGGGTAGTCGAGTAAGGGGACAGTGGGTAGTCGGGTAAGGGGACAGTGGGAAGTCGTGTAAGGGGACAGTGGGTAGTGGGGTAAGGGGTCAGTGGGTAAGGGGTCAGTGGGTAGTAGAGTAAGGGGACAGTGGGAAGTCGTGTAAGGGGACAGTGGGTAGTCGGGTAATGGGTCAGTGGGTAGTGGGGAAAGGGGTCAGTGGGTAGTCGGGTAACATGTTCCCTCTGCACTATCCCCATCAAACACTCCCTGGACAGGTACAGCACGGGGTTAGATGCAGAGTAAAGCTCCCTCTACACTGTCCCCATCAAACACTCCCAGGACAGGTACAGCACGGGGTTAGATACAGAATAAAACTCCCTCTACACTGTCCCCATCAAACACTCCCAGGACAGGTACAGCACGGGGTTAGATACAGAGTAAAGCTCCCTCTACACTGTCCCCATCAAACACTCCCAAGACAGGTACAGCACGGGGTGAGATACAGAGTAAAGCTCCCTCTACACTGTCCCCATGAAACACCCCCAGGACAGATACTGTACGGGGTTAGATACAGAATAAAGCTCCCTCTACACTGTCTCCATCAAACACTCCCAGGACAGGTACAGCACGGGGTTAGATACTGAGTAAAGCTCCCTCTACACTGTCCCCATCAAACACTCCCAGGACAGGTACAGCACGGGGTTAGATACAGAGTAAAGCTCCCTCTACACTGTCCCCATCAAACACTCCCGGGATAGGTACAGCACGGGATGAGATACAGAATAAAGTTCCCTCTATACTGTCCCCATCAAACACTCCCGGGATAGGTACAGCACGGGATGAGATACAGAATAAGGTTCCCTCTATACTGTCCCCATCAAACATTCCCAGGACAGGTACAGCACTGGGTTAGATACTGAGTAAAGCTCCCTCTATACTGTCCCCATCAAACACTCCCAGGACAGGTACAGCACGGGGTTAGATACAGAGTAAAGCTTCCTCTACACTGTCCCCATCAAACACTCCCAGGACAGGTACAGCACGGGGTTAGATACAGAGTAAAGCTCCCTCTACACTGTCCCCATCAAACACTCCCAGGACAGGTACAGCACAGGGTTAGATACAGAGTAAAGCTCCCTCTACACTGTCCCCATCAAACACTCCCAGGACAGGTACAGCATGGGGTTAGATACAGAGTAAAGCTCTCTCTACACTGTCCCCATCAAACACTCCCAGGACAGGTACAGCACGGGGTTAGATACAGAGTAAAGCTCCCTCTGCACTGTCCCCATCCAACACTCCCAGGACAGGTACAGCACGGGGTTAGATACAGAGTAAAGTTCCCTCTACACTGTCCCCATCAAACACTCCCAGGACAGGTACAGCATGGAGTTAGATACAGAGTAAAGTTCCCTCTACACTGTCCCTATCAAACACTCCCAGGACAGGTACAGCACCGGGTTAGATACAGAGTAAAGCTCCCTCTACACTGTCCTATCAGATACTGCAGTCTTCTGGTGCCATCAGCATTGCCGTCTCCCTATCCCATCAGCTCCCTGTACCGGGGAGTGGTGGCTGGGGAAGGTGGTTTGGTGAATGGGAATCTGCACTCCCGAGAGGGGGTGGGGGGAGGAGTGAGAGAAGTCCAGCAACCCTGTCATTAGGGGGGGGGGGGCATTTTGCAAGCATTGCTGATTGGGACTCTTCTTCGCTGACACCACCCCGACTCGCCCCAACCTCCAACCCCCGCCACTCCCCCACTCCACCCCCAGTGGTTAGCACAGTTACATCACAGCTCCAGGGTCCCAAGTTTGATTCCCGGCTGGCGGAGCCTGCACATCCTCCCCCTGTGTGCGTGGGTTTCCTCCGGGTGCTCCGGTTTCCTCCCACAGTCCAAAGATGTGCAGCTTAGGAGGACTGGCCATGATAAATTGCCCTTCGTGTCCAAAAGGTTTGGTGGGGTTACGGGGATAGGGTGGAGGTGTGGGTTTAAGTAGGGAGCTCTTTCCAAGGGCTGGTGCAGACTCGATGGGCTGAATGGCCTCTTTCTGCGCTGTAAATTCTATTACTCTATGATTCATACAGAGCAAAGCTGCTTCAGACACCCAGGATGTGGAAATGCCGGCGTTGGACTGGGGTGAGCACAGTAAGAAGTCTTACAACACCAGGTTAAAGTCCAACAGGTTTGTTTCAAACACTAACTTTCGGAGCGCAGCTCCTTCCTCAGGTGAATGAAGAGGTAGGTTCCAGAAACGTATATATGGACAAAGTCAATGATGCCAGACAATGCTTTAAATGCGAGCATTTGCAGGTAATTAAGTCTTTACAGATCCAGAGATAGGGGTAACCCCAGGTTAAAGAGGTGTGAATTGTCTCAAGCCAGGACAGTTGGGAGGATTTCACAAGTCCAGGCCAGATGGTGGGGGGTGAATGTAATGTGACATGAATCCAAGGTCCCGGTTGAGGCCGCACTCATGTGTGCGGAACTTGGCTACAAGTTTCTGCTCGTCGATTATTCATTGTCGCGCGTCCTGAAGGCTGCCTTGGAGAACGCTTACCCGAAGATCAGAGGCTGAATGCCCTTGACTGCTGAAGTGTTCCCCGACTGGAAGGGAACATTCCTGCCTGGCGATTGTCGCGCGATGTCCGTTCATTCGTTGTTGCAGTGTCTGCATGGTCTCGCCAATGTACCACGCTTCGGGGCATCCTTTCCTGCAGCGTAAGAGGTAGCTAACGTTGGCCAAGTCACCAAGGTCTGCACACATGAGTACGGCCTCAACCGGGACCTGGGATTCATGTCACATTACATTCACCCCCCACCATCTGGCCTGTGCTTGTGAAATCCTACCAACTGTCCTGGCTTGAGACAATTCACACCTCTTTAACCTGGGGTTACCCCTATCTCTGGATCTGTAAAGACTTAATTACCTGCAAATGCTCGCATTCAAAGCATTGTCTGGCATCTTTGAATTTGTCTATATATATGTTTCTGGAACCTACCTCATCATTCACCTGAGGAAGGAGCAGTGCTCCGAAAGCTCGTGTTTGAAACAAACCTGTTGGACTTTAACCTGGTGTTGGAAGACTGCTTACTGTCAGACAGTCAGGATTCACGCTGTAACTTTGTCTATTTTCACAGGACTGTATCCCACAGTATACACTCGGACACTCAGAACTCTTGGGTGAGTGTGTTTACTAAACAACTCCTAATGTCGGCTTCGACCTTGAACAATTCTTTCTCTCTGTGTCAGCTTATCTGCTCACTCGTCTAGACCATCTCAACACTATTGGCTGGCCTCCCGCTGCATAAAATTCAGCTTGTTCAAATCACTACCACCCCCTGCTGCTACCCTGTACCAAGTCCCATTTACCCAGTGCCTCTTCTGCTCGCTGACCTGCATTGACTCCTGGGGCGAAATTCTCCGACCCCCAGCAGGGTCGGAGAATCGCCTGGGGGCGCGTAAAATCCCGCCCCCGCCATGACAGAGATTCTCCGCCACCCGGGAAGTGGCGGGGGCAGGAATCTCGCCCCGCCGATTGGAGAGGTCCCTGCGGCGATTCTCCGGCCCGGATGGGCCGAAGTCCCGCCGCTGGGAGGCCTCTCCCGCCGCCGAGGTTTGAACCACCTCTGGTGGCGGCGGGATCGGCGACGCGAGCGGACCCCGGGGTCCTGGGGGGGCGGGGGGCGATCAAACCCCGGTGGGTGCCCCCATGATGGCCTGGCCCGCGATCGGGGCCCCCCGCTCAGACTCCGGGCCAGTGCCCGGGATCGCCGGTTTTTTGCTCCAGTCTTCTGGTGCTAACCGCTCCGGCGCGGGGCTAGCCCCCAAAGGTGGGGAGAATTCCCCACCTTTGGGGAGGCGCGACCCCTGAGTGCTTGGCGCCACTCCCCTACTCCGGCACCCTCCGTCACGCCGGGTAGGGGAGAATGCCGCCCCAGGTTTCCAACCTGCTCCCTATCTGTGTAACCTCCTCCAGCCCCTACAACCCTCCCTGTCTGTGTAACCTCCTCCAGCCCCTACAACCCTCCCTATCTGTGTAACCTCCTCCAGCCCCGACAACCCTCCCTATCTCTGTAAGCTCCTCCAGCCCCTACAACCCTCCCTATCTCTGTAACCTCCTCCAGTCCCAACAACCCTCCCTATCTTTGTAACCTCCCTCAGTCCCTACAACCCTCCCCATCCCTGTAACCTCCTCCAGCCCCTACAACCCTCCCTATCTCTGTAACCTCCCTCAGTCCCTACAACCTTCCCTATCTCTGTAACCTCCTCCAGACCCTACAACTCTACTCTCTGTCTAACCTCCTCCAGACCCGACAACCCGCCCTATCTCTGTAACCTCCTTCAGCCCCTGTGACCCTCCCTATCTCTGTAACCTCCTCCAGCCCCTACCACTCTCCCTATCTCTGTAACCTGCTCCAGCCCCTACAACCCTCCCTATCTCTGTAACCTCCTCCAGCCCCACCACCCTTCCTATTTCTGTAACCTGCTCCAGCCCCTACAACCCTCCCTATCGCTGTAACCTCCTCCAGCCCCTACAACCCTCCCTATCTCTGTAACCTCCTCCAGCCCCTGTGACCCTCCCTATCTCTGTAACCTCCTCCAGCTCCTACAACCCTCCCTATCTCTGTAACCTCCTCCAGCCCCGACAACCCTCCCTATCTCTGTAACCTCCTCCAGCCCCTACCACCCTCCCTATCTCTGTAACCTCCTCCAGCTCCTACAACCCTCCCTATCTCTGTAACCTCCTCCAGCCCCTACACCCTCCCTATCTCTGTAACCTCCTCCAGCCCCTACAACCCTTCCTATCTCTGTAACCTCCTCCAGCCCCTACCACCCTCCCTATCTCTGTAACCTCCTCTAGCCCCTACAACCCTCCCTATCTCTGTAACCTCCTCCAGCCCCTGTGACCCTCCCTATCTCTGTAACCGCTGCCATTCCCCTGTTGTGATCTTCTCTTCCTCTGTCGTTAATATAAACTCCATATCCTTAAATCAGTCTCATCCCGGCCCAGTAACTAACTGATTTCAGTAAAGTCAGCCTATCCAATACCTCGCTGTCAATGTTTAAGTCTTACAACACCAGGTTGAGGCCGTGCTCATGTGTGTGGAACTTGGCTATGGCGATGAGTCGAGCGCCATATCCCGTTCGTACGAGGGCATCTTTCAGTGTCTGTAAAGGTCTGTTACGCTCCTCCTCGTCTGAGCAGATCCTGTGTATACGGGGGGGGGGGGGGGGGGGGGGGGGGGGGGGGGGGGGGGTCCATATCCGCACCCCAATACGCCAAAATCTTCATGCACTGGTTTGAACAAGACCTCCTCACCGCACAGGACCTTCAATCAAAGTGATACACCAGATACATCGATGACATCTTTTTCCTTTGGACCCACGGTGAAGAATCACTGAAACGACTACACGATGACATCAATAAGTTCCATCCCATCATCAGACTCACCATGGACTACTCTCCAAAATCAGTTGCATTCTTGGACACACTCATCTCCATCAAGGATGGTCACCTCAGCACTTCCCTTTACCGCAAGTCTAAATCCCCTTCCATGGTGCGCTCACAGGGAGGCTAAGGCCCCAAGTGTAGTGACAGAGACCGAGGCCGTGAGCGGCTCAGTAATGGGATGGGAACAGTGTGATTACATAGGCCGTGACCCTGCGACGAGCGGTGACCGAGGCCGTGACCCTGCGACGAGCGGTGACCGAGGCCGTGACCCTGCGACGAGCGGTGACCGAGGCCGTGACCCTGCGACGAGCGGTGACCGAGGCCGTGACCCTGCGACGAGCGGTGACCGAGGCCGTGACCCTGCGACGAGCGGTGACCGAGGCCGTGACCCTGCGACGAGCGGTGACCGAGGCCGTGACCCTGCGACGAGCGGTGACCGAGGCCGTGACCCTGCGACGAGCGGTGACCGAGGGCCGTGACCCTGCGACGAGCGGTGACCGAGGCCGTGACCCTGCGACGAGCGGTGACCGAGGCCGTGACCCTGCGACGAGCGGTGACCGAGGCCGTGACCCTGCGACGAGCGGTGACCGAGGCCGTGACCCTGCGACGAGCGGTGACCGAGGCCGTGACCCTGCGACGAGCGGTGACCGAGGCCGTGACCCTGCGACGAGCGGTGACCGAGGCCGTGACCCTGCGCGAGCGGCGACCGAGGCCGTGACCCTGCGACGAGCGGCGACCGAGGCCGTGACCTGCGACGAGCGGTGACCGAGGCCGTGACCCTGCGACGAGCGGTGACCGAGGCCGTGACCCTGCGACGAGCGGTGACCGAGGCCGTGACCCTGCGACGAGCGGTGACCGAGGCCGTGACCCCTGCGACGAGCGGTGACCGAGGCCGTGACCCTGCGACGAGCGGCGACCGAGGCCGTGACCCTGCGACGAGCGGTGACCGAGGCCGTGACCCTGCGACGAGCGGTGACCGAGGCCGTGACCCTGCGACGAGCGGTGACGAGGCCGTGACCCTGCGACGAGCGGTGACCGAGGCCGTGACCCTGCGACGAGCGGTGACCGAGGCCGTGACCCTGCGACGAGCGGTGACCGAGGCCGTGACCCTGCGACGAGCGGCGACCGAGGCCGTGACCCTGCGACGAGCGGCGACCGAGGCCGTGACCCTGCGACGAGCGGTGACCGAGGCCGTGACCCTGCGACGAGCGGTGACCGAGGGCCGTGACCCTGCGACGAGCGGCGACCGAGGCCGTGACCCTGCGACGAGCGGTGACCGAGGCCGTGACCCTGCGACGAGCGGCGACCGAGGCCGTGACCCTGCGTCGAGCGGCGACCGAGGCCGTGACCCTGCGACGAGCGGTGACCGAGGCCGTGACCCTGCGACGAGCGGTGACCGAGGCCGTGACCCTGCGACGAGCGGTGACCGAGGCCGTGACCCTGCGACGAGCGGCGACCGAGGCCGTGACCCTGCGACGAGCGGCGACCGAGGCCGTGACCCTGCGACGAGCGGTGACCGAGGCCGTGACCCTGCGACGAGCGGTGACCGAGGCCGTGACCCTGCGACGAGCGGTGACCGAGGCCGTGACCCTGCGACGAGCGGTGACCGAGGCCGTGACCCTGCGACGAGCGGTGACCGAGGCCGTGACCCTGCGACGAGCGGTGACCGAGGCCGTGACCCTGCGACGAGCGGTGACCGAGGCCGTGACCCTGCGACGAGCGGTGACCGAGGCCGTGACCCTGCGACGAGCGGTGACCGAGGCCGTGAAACTTAATTAAATACATAACGTAAGATTTCTTATATTACGCATTCACCTCTGAACAAAGACATATTATATCAGTAAACATTTTGAATTAGTTGATGTACAACTACATCTCAATGATGAAATTGGATTGAACACAAGTTGAGTTTGAATGTCCAATCGGGAGGGAGAACAAGCTTCAGGGAGAGAGGTCAATGATGATGGTGACACCAGCACAAGGGAGGGAGCTGATTGGTGGACAGCTCGGGAATATTTTCTTCAAACTGTTCCGATTGTTTCTGTTCAGTTAGTTTAAGAATGTCAGTCTAATATTTTGTTGACATCTCGCTGCTGTCACCACCTGTTTTTCCACGCTGCTGGTCTCACGCTGGCCACTCTTTAATCCTTCCGCTGCTCTAGCGATCGGTGCTCCTTTATCCTCCCTGTTGATTTAGCGATCGGTGCTCTGCCCGCTCTTTAATCCTTCCGCTGTTCGAGCGATCGGTGCTCTCCGTAACATTTAGGGAACAGGGAAAATGAGAATTAGATAAGCTCTGGAAATGAATAAGAAGCAATCTAGAATACTTAGGGACCCGACTGCATGGGGAGAGCAGTGACAGCGGCCATCTTGGACGGCCCCCTAACAAAGGGAAACCCCGGAGGGCAGGGGCACATCCATTAGGTCAGTATGGTTAATCCCACAGGAACGGGGGCACAGAAACCCCCCCACCAGGAGAATCACTTGGAATGTCAGGGGACTCAACGGCCCAGTGAAAAGATCCAGAATCTTCACCCACCGAAGAAACATGAAAGCCGACGTAGGGCTGGATTCTCCGCAGATTATCCGAAATCGCGATCGGCTGGAGAATTGGCTCCGACGCCGGAATCGGCATTGCCACCGGTTTCGTGCCGATTTCCGATTCTCCGGAAATACAGCGGAATCGCCGCGCGGCCCAGAGAATCTCATTGGGCACCCCAACAATTGATTCTCCGGGGCCTGAGCGATTCTGCGGCCCGGATGGGCGAAGGCCTGACGGCGAGGTTCTAACCACCTACAAAAATTCATGAAGCCGGCGTGACGGCTGATGCGGGCGGAGGGAGGAGGTGGCGTGGGGGGACCTTGGGCCCCGTAACGGACACCTGCTGTGCTGTCTGCACCGGGGGGGGGGGGGGGGGGGTGCTGCCAGGGTAATTGAGGGGGTGGGCCTTAATCTTAAAGAGGGACAAGGACCCCCAGCAGTGTGGTTCATACAGGCCCTTATCTCTCCTCAACGTAGACGCCAAGGTGCTGGCAAAGATCCTGGCCACCAGGATAGAGGACTGTGTTTCAGGGGTTGTACACGAGGACCAGACAGGTTTTGTGAAGGGAAGGCAGCTGAACACGAATGTGCGGAGATTGTTGAATGTCATCATGATGCCGGCGATTGAGGGGAAGGCTGAGATAGTGGTGGCGCTGGATGCGGAGAAGGCCTTCGATAGAGTGGAGTGGGGGTACTTATGGGAGGTTTGGATTTGGTGAAGCGTTTATTGGATGGGTGAGGCTGCTTTATGAGGCCCCGATGGCGTGCGTATCCATGAATGGGAGGAGGTCGGAGTACTTCCGGCTTTACCGAGGGACCAGGCAGGGTTGCCCCCTGTCCCCCTTGTTGTTTGCATTGGCAATCGAGCCGCTGGCGATGGCGTTGAGGGATTCAGAGAGGTGGAGAGGTTTGGTGCGAGGTGGGGAGGAACATAGGGTGTCGTTGTATGCCGATGACCTGTTACTGTATGTGGCGGACCCGGTGGGAGGGATGCCGGGGGTGGTGGAACTGCTAGCTGAGTTTGGGACCTTTTCAGGTTATAAACTAAATTTAGGCAAGAGTGAGGTGTTTGTGGTGCACCCTGGAGACCAGGAGGAAGGAATTGGTAGGCTCCCGCTTAGGCGGGCAGGGGAGAGCTTTAGGTACCTGGGGGTGCAGGTGGCCAGGGACTGGGGGACTCTTCACAAACATAATTTCACCAGGCTTGTGGATCAGATGGAGGAGGAGTTCAAGAGGTGGGACATGCTGCCATTGTCGTTGGCGGGGAGGGTGCAGTCCGTCAAAATGACAGTGCTTCCGAGGTTCTTGTTCCTTTTTCAGTGCCTGCCCATCTTTATCCCCAGGGCCTTCTTCAGGAGAGTGACTAGCAGTATCTTGAGCTTTGTGTGGGCACATGGGACTCCGAGAGTGAAGAGGGTGTTCCTGGAGCGAGGGAGGGATAGAGTCGAGCTGGCGCTGCCCAAACTTTTGGGGTACTATTGGGCGGCCAATTTGTCAATGGTGCGTAAATGGGTGATGGAGGGAGGAGGGGCAGCGTGGAAAAGAATGGAGATGGCGTCATGTAGAGGTACGAACCTGGGTGCCATGGTAACGGCGCCGTTGCCGCTCTCCGCTAAGAGGTTTACCACGAGCCCGGTGGTGGCGGCGACCCTAAGAATCTGGGGACAGTGGAGACGGCATGGGGGGGAAACAGGGGGCTCGATGGAGGCTTCATTGGGTGGAAATCATCGGTTCATCCCAGGGAACAGGGATGGGGGATTTAGGGGGTGGCAAAGGGTGGGCATCAGTAAATTGAGGGACCTGTTTATTGGCGGGAGGTTTGCGGGCCTGGGGGAACTGGAAGATAAATTTGGCCTTCCCCAAGGGAACATGTTCAGATACTTGCAGGTAAAGGCGTTTGCTAGGCGACAGGTAGAGGGATTCCCTTTGCTGCCGTCGCGGGGGACGATGGACAGAGTGCTTTCGGGGGTGTGGGTCGGAGAGGGGAAGGTGTCTGACATCTATAAGGTAATGCAGGAGGTGGAGGAGTTGTCAGTGGAGGAGCTGAAGGCTAAATGGGAGGGGGAACTTGGGGAGCAGATAGAGGACGGGACTTGGGCGGATGCCTTGGAGAGAGTCAACTCTTCCCCTTCCTGTGCGAGGCTTAGTCCCATCCAATTCAAGGTGCTGCACTGGTCCCACATGTCCGGGACTAGGTGAGTAGGTTCTTTGGGGGTGAGGACAGGTGCACCAGATGTTCGGGGAGTCCAGCGAACCATGCCCATATGTTCTGGGCATGCCCGGCACTGGAAGAATTCTGGAAGGGGGTGGCGGGGACGGTGTCGAGGGTGGTTGGATCCAGGGTCAAATCAGGGTGGGGACTCGCGATTTTTGGAGTTGCGGTGGTGCCAGAAGTGCAGGAGGCGAAAGAGGCAGGTGTCCTGGCCTTTGCGTCCCTAGTAGCCCGTCGAAGGATTCTGCTACAGTGGAAGGATGCGAGGCCCCCAAGTGTGGAGACCTGGATCAGTGACATGGCGGGATTTATAAAGTTGGAAAGGGTCAAATTTGCCCTGAGAGGATCAATACAAGGGTTCTATAAACGGTGGCAGCCTTTTCTGGACTTCCTGGCTCAAAGATAGGTATCTTAGTCAATAGCAGCAACAACCCGGAGGGGGGGGGGGGGGGGGGGGGGCAAAGGGGGGGCAAAGGGGGGGGCAAAGGGGGGGGCGGGCAAAGGGGGGGCAAAGGGGGGGGGCGGGGGGTAAGGGGGGGCGAGGGGACGGGGGGGGTGGGGGGCGGGCAAGGGGGTGGGCAAGGGGGGGCGGGGCGAGGGGGGCGGGGTGAGGGGGGGCGGGGGGGGGGGGGTGTTCCTTACTATAGTTTCCATATTTTTTTTCTACGGTTATGTAACTTAACATTGGGTTAACATAAGTTGTTGTTAATATGTTGGGTTGTTCATTGAGGAGGGGCGAAGGTTTATGATTGTTGTTATTACTGTTATCGTTGGTATTTTAGTCTGGTTTGATGTTGTGTCAATTCAAAATTTTTCAATAAAAATTATTTTAAAAAAAACAAAAAAAAACAAAAAGAAAGGGGGTGGGCCCTGCCAGGGACACGGAGGGGACGGGACCAGGCCGAGCAGTCGGGGGGCCTCCGACACCACAGGCTGTGCCCATGCGACGGCTGCCATTATGGCGGCCATTTTGCTGCCCACCCACCCCAGGTACTGGGTGCACGCAGGGCTGAAGGCCGTATGGGTGCTGCCCCCCCCCCCCCCCCCCCAGCCACCCCACCCAACCGGCGACACCCACCGGGTGAACAGCCAGGGCCACACCGACGGCAGGCCCCAATGAGGGCAGTGCCATCATACTGTGGACATGACAGCAGGAACCGGAGCAACGAGCGGGGGCACCGATGGGACGGGGTGGGGGACAGGCATGGCCGGGGCGCGCAGTGTCGACGGGGGCGTCCATGTAGCCCTTGGCACCTGGTTGTGCACGGGGGTATGCGCCATGGTAACAATGTGTCCCCTCACCCCCTGTAGATCATAATATCTTGGAAACACCCACAATGTTGGCCACCGTGGTGGGTGCCACTGCCCTGCATGCAGTCCTGTGGCAGCGTGGGCGCATGCGGCTCAGAGAGGAGGCGGAGGCCGCAGAAGAAGAGCGGGCTGCAGAGGGACAGGTGGCAGCTGCTCAGACTGGAGGGCTGGCCGCCAACAGGCCGAGGCTGAGGTGGAGGAGGAACAGGCGGAGGACGGGAACAAGACGAGGAGGGGGAGGTTGTGGTGGTGCCAAGGAGGCGCCCGATGAGCGCCCGCGTGTACCGGCACCGCATGTCAATTCAGGAACTCCCAGACCGGGCATGCAGGAGGAGACTGTGGATGAGCCGGGAAACCGTCGCTCTCACCTGCCACATGATGGCACACCTGGCACCGTGTGGGACTGGGGGAGGGCTCCCGCTACCGGTGGCCGTCAAGGCCATGGGGTAGTTCTAGTCGCTGAGTGGTACCTGTCCGGCATCTCGCAGGCATAGGTGCACAGGTACATCTCTGCCATCGCAGACGCCCTGTATGCCCTTGCAGACCGCTCCATCCAGTACCATATGGACCGCGCCCACCAGGATGCCCGGGGAGCGGGGTTCGGATGCGCATGGTCCAGGGGTTCATCGATGGGATGCATGTCGCCCTATAGGCACCGGCGAAGGAGAGGCTGATGTTTACGAACAGGTAGGGCTATCATTCCATGAACGATCAGGTGGTCTGTGATCACCAGATCCTCCACCCGGTACCCGGGCAGTGTGCATGACTCGTTTATCCTGGCACAATCCTTCATTCCCGCCTTTTTCGAGGGGCACCCCCCCCCCCCGGCTGCAGGGCTGGTTGCTGGGCGACAGGGGTTACCCGTTATGGTCGTTGCTGATGATGCCTATACGGAGGCCACAGACCGACGCGGGAGACTCGTGACAATGAGGCCCATTGTGCAACCAGGGGTGTGGTGGAGAGGTGCTTCGGGGTGCTGAAGATGCGCTTCAGGTGCCTGGACCGGTCTGGAGGGGCCCTCCAGCATGAGGCCAGGAGGGTCGGCTGCCCTCCAGCTTGAGGCCAGGAGGGTTGGCTGCCCTCCAGCATGAGGCCAGGAGGGTCGGCTGCCCTCCAGCGTGAGGCCATAGAGTCGGCTGCCCTCCAGCATGAGGCCAGGAGGGTCGGCTGCCCTCCAGCATGAGGCCAGGAGGGTTGGCTGCCCTCCAGCATGAGGCCAGGAGGGTCGGCTGCCCTCCAGCATGAGGCCAGGAGAGTCGGCTGCATCGTGGTGGTCTGCTGCTTCCTCCACAATATAGCCCAGCAGATGGGCGATGTGCTGGAGGAGGATGAGGGGCAAGGACAGGCCTCGCAGACGAGGAGGAGAGGAGACGATGGGTAGGACTTGGGGGCCGGCCATGCACGGGAGGTGACACTACGCCATCGACAGGGCCAGCGAGCGCGGGGCGCTTTGGTCAACGCACATTTCACCAACTGGCAGCGAGAAAGGCACAGGCCTCAGTAGGCATGGAGCAAGCCGAGGAATCAAGATGGCGCCGCAAGCAGCCACTTTGGAGGGTCCCTAAACAAAGGGAGACCCCGGACTGCAAGGACCCGACCTCAGGGTGAGAACAGCAACCATGGCCATTTTGGACGGCCCCCTAACAAAGGGAAATCCCGGAATGCAGGAGCGCATCCACCAGGTAAGTATTGCTGATCCCGCGGGACCGGGGGGGTCAGAAACCCTCCACCAGGATGGTCACCTGGAACGTCAGGGGACTTAATGGCCCCGTGAAAAGATCCAGAGTCTTTACCCACCGAAGAAGACTGAAGGCTGACATTGTCTACCTGCAGGAGACACACCTGAGGGAGAAGGATAGGTTACTGGTCAGGAAGGGCTGGGTGGGACAGACGTACCATTCATGCTGTGGGACGAGGGCCATATTGATTAGCAAGGGGACAGGATTTATGGAAACCAAGACAGTTACAGTCCCAGGGGACGGTACGTCATGGTCAGTGGGGCCTGGAAGAAGAACCAGTGGTGCTGGTGAATGTGTACGCTCCCAACTGGGACGACACAGACTTTATAAAGAAGACCATGGCGGAAATGCCCGACATTGACACGCACCGACTGATTATGGGGGGACGACATTAACTGAGTACAGGACCCGCGGACCGACCTAGCCCCAGAACGGGGAAAAAGACAGGCCTGGCTAAGGAACTGGGAGCATTTATGGAGCAGATGTGGGTGGTGGACCCGTGGAGGTTCCTGCACCCAGGAGAAAAATAATTCTTGTTCTTTTCAAAAGCGCACAACGTATACACCCGTATCGACTTCATTGCAGTGGGGAAATCGATGCTTCCAGGAATTATCGGAGCGGAGTACTCCACGATAGTTATCTCCAACCACGCTCCACATGACATGGATGTGTGGTTGGAGACGGGCTGTGCTCAGTGCCCCACATGGAGGCTGGACATGGACCGCCTGGCCAACAAGGCCTTCTGTCAAAAAACATTACAGGCCATCGGCGACTACGTGACTCACAACCAAAACGGGAAGTCTCACCCTCCACGTTCTGGGAGGCACTGAAGGCTGTGATAAGGGGTTAGGTTATAGCCCACAAGATATATAGAGATAGGGAAGAGAGGGAGGCCCGGCAACAGCTGAGCAACTCCATCCTGGAGGTAGACAGAGACTCCAAAAGGACTCCGAGACCCCGACAATAGAGCGTCTGGCAGAGAGGAAAAAGCTACAAATGGACTTTAACTTGCTATCCACCAGGAACACTAACAAGTCTATCAAGACCAGGTTAAAGTCCAACAGGTTTGTTTCAAATCACTAGCTTTCAGAACACTGCTCCTTCCTCAGATGAATGAAGAGGTGGGTTCCAGAAACATATATACAGACAAAGTCAAAGATGCACGACAATGCTTTGAATGGGGGTTTGTGCTGGTAATTAAGTCTTTACAGATCCAGACTGTGCGACGGGAATGGGGGGGTAACCCCAGGTTAAAGAGATGTGAATTGTCTCAAGCCAGTACAGTTTCTGCTCGGCGATTTTGCTGCAAACAATGGTCTGTTTGAGGTTGCGCGGTCGTTTGAAGGCAAATAGTGGGGATGGACATGGTAAGGTGTTCGTCTTCATCGATGACGTGTTGAAGGCGGCGAAGAAGATATTGTAGTTTCTCCGCTCCAGGGAAGTACTAGACAACGAAGGGTGCTCTGTCGGTTGTGTTCTGTGTTTGTCTTAGAACATAAGAACTAGGAGCAGGAGTAGGCCATCTGGCCCCTCGAGCCTGCTCCGCCATTCAATGAGATCATGGCTGATCATTTGTGGACTCAGCTCCACTTTCCCGCCCGAACACCGTTTCCCTTTATTCCTTTATTCTTCAAAACACTATCTATCTTTATCTTGAAAACATTTAATGAAAGAGCCTCAACTGCTTCACTGGGCAAGGAATTCCATAGATTCACAACCCTTTGGGTGAAGAAGTTCCTTCTAAACTCAGTCCTAAATCTACTTCCCCTTATTTTGAGGCTATGTCCCCTAGTTCTGCTTTCACCCGCCAGTGGAAACAACCTGCCCGCATCTATCCTATCTATTCCCTTCGTAATTTTATATGTTTCTATAAGATCCCCCCGCATCCTTCTAAATTCCAACGTGTTTGCCTTCTGAGGAGGTCGGTGCGGTTTTTTGCTGTGGCGCGTTGGAACTGTCGATCAATGAGTCGAGCGCCATATCCCGTTCGTACGAGGACATCTTTCAGCGTCTGTAAATGTCGTTTGTGGTGTCGAGTTTGGTGGTAGGTAGTTGTGGCAGATATGTGATGGTGAGCGGTAGGCTCCAGGGGAGTGGGTGCCACAACGGGCCTACAAAACGCCCCACAAGCTTTCCCACAAGAAAAACAAAAACAAAAACCAACACAAAAGAGCAAGGCAGAACAGAGCCTCCGAACACTGTACATCAATGATGCCAGACAATGCTTTGAGGGGCTGGTTTAGCTCACAAGGCTAAATCGCTGGCTTTTAAAGCAGACCAAGCAGGCCAGCAGCACGGTTCGATTCCCGTACCAGCCTCCCCGGACAGGCGCCGGAATATGGCGACTAGGGGCTTTTCACAGTAACTTCATTGAAGCCTACTCGTGACAATAAGCGATTTTCATTTTTTCATTTCATCAGTCCCCGATCACCCCTCAATCCTCAGTCCGAGTCCAGCTTCTCTGCCTGGTCAAAGGCCCAGGCCTCATCCGGGGAGTCAAAGTAATATTGGCGGTCCTTATAAGTGACCCAGAGGCGCGCCTGCTGTAACAGGCCAAACTTCACCCCTCTCTTGTGCAGCACTGCTTTCGACCGGTTATAACCGGCCCTTTTTTTCACCACCTCCGCCCTCCAGTCCTGGTAAATTCGGATCTCTGCATTCTCCCACCTGCTGCCCTGTTCCTTCTTGGCCCACCTCAGCACACATTCTCGGTCGACGAACCGGTGAAACCGCACCAGCACCGCCCTTGGCGGCTCGTTAGGCTTGGGCCTTCTCACCAACACTCAATGGGCCCCCTCCAGCTCCAAGGGGCCCTTGGAAGGACCCAGCTCCCATTCGTGAGTTCAGCATCGTGACCACGTAGGCCCCCGATCCCTCCAGCACCTCCGGGAGGCCCAGGATCCGCAAATTCTTCCGCCGCAAGCGGTTCTCCATTCTCTCCAGCCTCGCCTGCCATTTCTTGTGGAGCGCCTCGTGCGACTCCACCTTCACTACCAGGCCTAGGATTTCGTCCTCATTCTCCAAGGCCTTTTGTCGGACCTCGCGGATCTCTGCCCCCTGGGCCGTCTGAGTCGCCGTGAGCTTGTCCAGCGAGGCCTTTAGCGGTTCCAGCAGCTCAGCTTTCAGCTCCCTGAAGCAGCTTCTGCTGCTTCTGCGCCCACTGCTGCCACACTGCCGGTTCCCCACCCGCCGCCATCTTGGTCTTCCTCCCTCGCACCTTTCTCTGCACCAATGCCGATTGTTTGACCGCCCCGCTCCTGGTCCAGTCCATCCAACGGCAGAGAAGCGTAGCTGATGTCTTCCCACACCGGGAAAAGCCCGACCAGTGCCGTTTAGGGCCCTAAAAAGAGCCCAAAAGTCCGAACATAGCGGGAGCCGCCGAACGTGCGGCTTAGCTCCGCATCACAGCAACCGGAAGTGACCAGGCTGTTGCAGCAATGTCGTCGTCATGGGGAATGCTGGTGTAGAGTCTTCACCTTCAACAACAATTTGTTCACCTAGACACGTGGAACAGCCATGGGGACCAAATTCGCACCTCAATACGCCAACATATTCACGCACAAGTTTGAACAAGACCTCCTCACCGCACATGACCTTCAACCGACGTTATACACCAGATACATTGTGACATTATTTTTCCTTTGGACCCACGGCGAAGAATCACTGAAACGACTACACGATGACATCAGTAAGTTGCATCCCACCATCAGACTCACCATGGACTACTCTCCAGAATCAGTTGCATTCTTGGACACACTCATCTCCATCAAGGACGGTCACCCCAGCATCGTTTTACCGCAAGCCCACAGATAACCTCACGATGCTCCACTTCTCCAGCTTCCAACCTAAACACATTAAAGAAGCCATCCCCTATGGACAAGCCCTCCGTATACACAGGATCTGCTCAGACGAGGAGGAGCATAACAGACACCTACAGATGCTGAAAGATGCCCTCGTATGAACGGGATATGGCGCTCGACTCATCGATCGACAGTTCCAACGCGCCACAGCAAAAAACCGCACCAACCTCCTCAGAAGAGAAACACGGGAAACAACTGACAGAGTACCCTTCGTCGTCCAGTACTTTCCCGGAGCGGAGAAACTACGACATCTTCGTCGCAGCCTTCAACACATCATCAATGAAGACGAACATCTTGACAAGGCCATCCCCGCACTGCCACTACTTGCCTTCAAACAACCGCCAACCTCAAACAGACCATTGTTTGCAGCAAATTACCCAGCCTTCAGAACAGCGACCACGACACCACACAACCCTGCCGTGGCAATCTCTGCAAGACATGCCAGATCATCGACATGTGTACCACAATTACACGTGAGAACACCGCCCCCCAGGTACATACTCGTGCGACTCGTCCAACGTTGTCTACCCCATATGCTGCAGGAAAGGATGCCCCGAAGCGTGGTACATTGACGGGACCATGCAGACGCTGCGACAACGGATGAACGGACATTGCGCGACAATCACCAGGCAGGAATGTTCCCTTCCAGTCGGGAACACTTCAGCAGTCAAGGGCATTCAGCCTCTGATCTCCGGGTAAGTGTTCTCCAAGGCGGCCTTCAGACAAGGCAGAATCGCCGAGCAGAAACTTGTAGCCAAGTTCCGCACACATGAGTACGGCTTCAACAGGGACCTTGGATTCATGTCGCATTACATTCAGCCCCCACCATCTGGCCTGGGCTTGCAAAATCCTACCAACTGTCCTGGTTTGAGACAATTCACACCTCTTTAACCTGGGGTTACCCCTATGTCTGGATCTGTGAAGACTTAATTACCTGCAAATGCTCGCATTCAAAGTATTGTCTGGCATCGTTGACTTTGTCTATATATATGTTTCTGGAACCTACCTCTTCATTCACCTGAGGAAGGAGCTGCGCTCCGAGAGCTAGTGTTTGAAACAAACCCGTTGGACTTTAACCTGGTGTTGTAAGACTTCTTACTGTGGTCGCCCCAGTCCAACGCCGGCATCTCCACATCATCCACCAGGAAAGCAGTGTACCAACTCCGCCAGACATGGGACAGTTTGCGAACAGGGAGAAAATGCTGCCCAGCTGCTGGCTCCCCAGCTGAGAAAGCAGGCAGCCACGAGGGAAATAGCACAGGTACAGGACGGCAGAGGCAGACTGGGAACAGAACCAAAAGGTCTCAAGCATTTGAGACCTTCTACTGGGGACTGTACACCACTGAGCCCCCGACGGGGGTGTGGGGATGTAACAGTTCCTCGACAGACTGGAACGACCAGTTGTGGGACATGTTCGCGGACTCACTGGCAAGGGGCACTCTGTCCCCCACGCTAGCGCATGGCACAATCTCACTGATACCCAAAAAAGACAAAGACCTGACGGAACGTGGAGCATTTAGACCCATTTCACTGCTAAATGTGGATGTGTAAATACTCGCAACGGTCCTGGTTAAAAGGCTGGAGAACTGTGTACCAAGGTGGATGCTGAAGACCAAACGGGCTTTGTCAAGAGTAGGCAACTCAGCGCGAGCATCAGGCGCCTGTTGAACGTAATAATGACGCCCCCCGCCCGGGGAGAGAACACCAGAGGGGATCGTCTCCGGCAGAAAAGGCCTTCGATACAGTCGAATGGAAATGCCTCCTCAAGGTACTGGAACAGTTTGGGCTAGGAGCAGGATTCGACACCTGGGCGAGACTCCTGTCCAACGCTCCCAAAGTGAGCGTTCGAACCAACACCACCAGCTCTGAATACTTCCAGCTACGGAGAGGCACAAGGCAGGGATGCCCACTGTTTGCAGTTGCCCTGCGGGAAGCAAAAGCTGGAGGGGCATCGAAAGAGGAGACAGGGAGCATGAGTCTCACTCTGTGCAGATGACCTGCTCCTGTACGGCTCAAAGCCACAGGAAGCACTGAAAGCAATCCTGCAGATCCTAATAGAGTTCAGAATGTTCTCAGGTTTCAAACTCAACCTGGGAAAAGTGAGGCATTCCCAGAGAACCCAAATGGGGGAGGGGCAGAGCTGGAGGGACTCCTGTTTGAAATAGACCAGAACAGATTCCTATACCTGGGGATCCAGATAGCCAGAGACTGGACACAGATCCACAAGTGGAACCTGACCCGCCTGGTGTAGGAAGTCAAAAAGGACGGACAGAGGTGGGGCTGACTCCCATTCTCCCTGGTGGGGAGAGTGCAGCCAATCAAAATGAACGTGCTGCCGGGGTTCCTCTTCCTGTTCAGGTCCATACGAATCTTCATCCCCAAGGCCTTCTCCCAGAACGCAGACAGCTTAATTATGGCGTTTGTGTGGAGCGTGTAAGAGTCCCCCGGCCAACACTGCAAAGGAGGAAAATGAAGCAAGGCCTGGCATTGCCAATCCTGCAATACTCCCACTGGGCAGCAACAGCAGGAAGAGTGAGGGGATGGGTGCAAGAACCCAACTTGGAGTGGGTACAGATGGGGGGGGGGGGGCCTCCTGCAAGGGAACGACCCTCCGGGCCCTGGCCACGGCAGCACTCCCATCCCCCGCGGCCAAATACACATCGAGCCCAGTGGTGGCGGCCACACTGAGAACGTGGGATCAACTAAGACAGCACTTTGGGCTGACCAAGGTGCCCCCCCCCCCCCCTGGCCCCCATCTGCGGTAACCACAGATTCCCACCAGCCAAGCTGGACGTAACGTTTAAAAAATGGAAATAGGACAGGGGAGCGCTGACAGTTAGGGACTTCTACGTCGCACACAGACTAGCGACGCTGAATGAACTGACGGAGGAATGGAAACTACCAACAGAACAGGAAATGAGACACTTGCAAATAAAACATTTCCCCCACAAAGAGACAGTCGGATACCCCTGGGCCCCGGAGACCACACTATTGGAGGACCTGATGTCCACGGACAGTAAGGATGGGGGGGGGCTCTGTGGGAAAATATATGGACAGCGACTAAACAGAGCCTGAACACCACTGGACGGGACCGGATGGAAATGGGAGGACAAACTGGGGATAGAAGTGGTGGCCAACTCCACCTCCTCCTGTGCAAGGCTCAGCCTCATGCAGCTCAAAGTGCTGCACAGAGCGGATCTGACCAGAACCTGAATGAGCAGGTTCTTCCCGGAGGTGGAGGACAAATGTGAACGGTGCCAGAGGGGCCCAGCCAACCACACCCACATGTCTGGGTTTGTCCCAAGCTTGCTGGGTTCTGGACAGCCATCTCCGAGGCAATGTCCAAGGTTGTGGGGGTGAGGGTGAAGCCATGCCCAATAGTGGCAATCTTCGGGGTATCGGAGCAGCCAGAGTTACACATGGGGAAGGGGGCCGACGCCCTCGCTTTCACTTCCCTAATCGCACGCCGGAGAATCCTGCTCGGCTGCCGATCGGCAGCACCGCCCACAGCTGCAGACCGGCTCACTGACCTCTCGGAATTTCCCCACCTGGAGAAGATCAAATACGCCATCCGGGGGCCGGAGGACGGCTTCCTCACTGCATGGGGGCAGTTTGTTGGTCTGTTCCAAAACCGGCTCGAGGCCAACAACAGCCAGTCGAGGGAGAACTGGAAGGAATAAAGAGGGAAAAAAACAAAAGACGAGGTGAACGCCAGGGACGCAGATCCAGGGGGTAGAGGGGGGAGGCAGAGCGTCTGAGACGGACAAACAGGGACAACATGGCGGGGCGGGGCGGGGGGGGGGGGGGGGAGAGCAAACAAACTAAACGGCAGCAATTTGTAAATAAAATTACACAGGACAAAAATCTATTTTATACACTGTAGAATAAATAAAAATAAATGTCAAAGTACATCATGTTGAAAATGCCAATAAAAAGATGATATTTGAATGACATGCTTCCTGCAGGGTGGAATTCATTCACACCACCAGCAGGGGGCAGGAGCATCAAGTTTGGGTTGGTGCTGGGGCCAATCCCCATTTTGCCCCTTATTCCTGTACTGAAAACCCCTCGCTATCAAGGCCAACATACCATTGACCTTCTTTACTGCCTGCTCTACCTGCACGCTAACTTTCAGCGACTGATGCACGGGGACGCCTCGGTCTCTCTTAGTATCTCAATTTACACCCATTGAAATAATAATCTGCCTTCCTATTTTTGCCACCAAAGTGGCTAACCTGACATTTATCCACATTATACTGAATCTGCCCACTCACTCTGTCCAAATCCCACTGAAACATGTCTACATCCTCCTCACAGCTCACCCCTCCTACCCAACTTTGTATCATCTTTAAACTTGGAGAGAATGGGCACGATTCTCCGTTTGAGGCCCCAGCACCTGGACCCCCCCCCCCCCACCCCCCCCCCCGCCCCCCCGCACCAACCCCAACCCCCAACCCCCACACCTGTACCCCCCCAGCACCAACCCCTACCCCACCCCCGCACCAACTCCCAACCCCAACCCCCAACTCCAACCCCCACCCCCGCACCAACCCCAACCCCCACACCCCACCCCCGCACCAACCCCAACCCCCCCTGCCCCGCACCAACCCCAACCCCCACACCCCACCCCCCGCACCAACCCCAACCCCCCCACCCCCCCACCCCCGCACCAACCCCAACCCCCACACCACCCCCACCCGCTCCACCTCCACACCACCCCCACACACCACGCCGCCCCCCACACACCACCTTCCCCGCACACCACCCCCACCCCACCCACCCCCACACCACCCGCACCCCCCACACACCACCCCCACCCCCCCAAAACAATCCACCACCCCCCCCACACCCCCCGCCTCCCACACCACCCCCACCACCTCCACACCACCCCCACCACCTCCACAGCACCCACCCCCACACCACACCCCACCACCATGACACAACCGCCACATCATTCGACACCACCACCCACCCACACTGGACGCCATCACCACATCATCCCACCCCCACACACCACCCCCCCACCTCCCCCGCACAGCACCCCCACCCCCACACACCACCCCACAAACACCGCCCCCACACACCGCACCACCCCCACAAACACCACCCCCACCCCCACACACACCCCCACACACCACCCCCACCCCCACACACCACCCCCACACCCCCACACACCGCAGCACCCCCACAAACACCACCCCCACCCCCACACACCACCCCCACACACCGCCCCCACGCACCACGCCCACCCCCACAAACACCACCCCCACCCCCACACACCACCCCACCCCCCACACCACCCCCACACCCCCCACACCAACCCCACCCCAACACACCACCCCCACCCCCCCCCCACACCACCCCCACCCCAACACACCACCCCCACCTCAACACACCACCCTCACCACCTCCACACCACGCCCACCACCTCCACATCATCCCACACCACCCCCCCCCCCCACTGGACGCCATCACCACACCATTGCACCGCCCCACACCACCCCCCCCCCCCCACCCCCCACCCCCACTGGACCCCACACACCCTCACGCACCCAAGTTCCGCTCGGTGCCGCAATCTGAAACAAGCCCAAAAGTCAGACAATTCCACTACTTCCCTCTATTGGACCTTTCGCCTTTCCCGCCTCGGCCTGTCCATCTGTTCAATCCATTGGTCCTCTTCGTAACCGCCTGTGGACCTTGGCTTCCACTTCTTCCTTCCAAGCTCTGAGGCGGGCGGCCGAGCGTTCCAGGGCACTCATGGCGACTGAGAAGCCTTGTCCTGTCTGCTGTCTTTTCCTCTCAGCAAACCAAGACTGCATTCTCTCAACCGAATGCCTCAGTCTGGGAGTGGAGAGAGTGGCTGCTGGTCTGAGTTCTCTCTCACCACTGCTGCTCGGGAAGGGTAAGCAGATAAGTCCAGTGTCATCCATACTCCCCGTGTCTGACAAGGAGTCCAGCTTCGTGATGTCTACGCCTTCTTCATCTTGGAAACTTCCATTGGCACCATCAAGGGTAGTGTCCATTTTGGGTTCCTCACTGGTGCTAAGCAGGGAATCTTGGTCTCCCAGTCCCTCTGCGTGTTGGTCTGAGGCAGCAGAGGAGGGCTCACCGGCAGATGTGTCTGTCTGGCTGCAGCTGGCGCTCAGGCTAACTTCCTGCTGTTCAATCGGGTCCTCAACATCATCCAGATAGGCAGCTGGAGTAGGGGATTCCACCAGTGGTTCAGCTGCTCTCTGTACCCACTCCAGCATCTTGGGACCTCTCACTCCTTCGCTGATCTCCTCTCCCTGTGAAACTCCAAGATCCTGCTGGCCGTTCTGCACCATCGATATCAGGATGGCCCTCCTCCACAGCAGCTGACTTTTCACATCCCACAGCAGATAGTGGAGACTCAGGTCCTCTTCATCTTCACCCTCTGACTCTTCACTTCCAACTTCCATCTCCCAGCGTTCTGGAGATGATTGGGCAGACACGACGGCGACTGAGGCCTTTTCATCGCTGTCACTTTCTGCCCAATCTCCACCTTGGACAAGTTCTTGATTCTTTGTCTTTTCCACTTCAGTGATTCTGGTTGTGATGAAAATGGAGTGAACCCCTCTGTATATTCTCTCATTAGCCCAGCAATAAATGATCCACGTTGTGACGATCATGGCTCTCACTGTGTTGACTCTCTGATATCGTTTTCCATATGAGCAGTTGGCAGGTAGAAGCCCAAATCAATGGTAAACATTCTGTCAACAGCGGGTTAAAGTGGGGAGCTATGGAAACGGGTGATGCGGGATGATGTAAGCAAACATGGTGGATACCGTGACATCACGGAACTCTGTCACAAGAGCATCATACTCCTCAGTGTGATGTCACAGGGACCCACAATTCCCCAATTTACACACTCAAGTCGAAGGGCAGAATTCTCTGTTTGAGAGGCTAAGTGTAGACGCCAGGACTGAATGGAGAGTGTTCCCCGGTGCTGATGAGGGTGTGACTGCCGGAGCCATTCACGACATGCCAATGTGCCAGCTCTCACCCCACATGGCACTAGTGCCCCGAGATTCAGGGACACAGCTCGAGCTTTTGCTGGATGCCACGGAGGAGAGGTGGGACACCATGTACCCCCCTGGGGTGGGAAGGAGGCTGTCACCCACCGACGTCAACCGGGCCTGGGCAGAAGCCGTGAGCGCCGTGGGCCCCACCGTGAGGAACAGACAGCAGGGCCAGAAGAAGTTGCACGACCTCCTCAGGGAGGCCTGGATGAATAACCCGCTTCCAGCCCCTGGCATCATCATCATCATCCCACACACCCCCAACCCCACACCCAGCACCACCGCCCTCACCCCCCCCCCCCTCCCCGTTCCTCCCCCCTCCCCACCGAATGCAGACCCCCACCAGGCGGACGGGTAGACAGCGTTTCCTGTAGGAAGATGGGCAACCTCCCAGGCCAGCCAGTGAGGGTCACCATCGCCCCCCACATCCCAACCCCACATGCCAGCGGTCCGTGTGTACCCCAACCTGCACCACAACCGCCCGGGGCTGGGGACAGACCTGAGGGGACCCACCGGAGCTGCGGCTGTCCCAGAGGCGGAGGTCAGCTTGGGACAACAAACACTTTAGTGAAGAGGCTCCTGGGGCACGATCTGGTGTGCACGACACACATGCTGCGGGGCATCAGGTGGAGGTAGGAACCCCCGAGGGGGCGGACTACAGAGGGCGGGCCCAGGGACTAGCTGCCACCCAGACGGGTCTCGAGCTCCAGGAAAGGGCGGTCCCATCAATGTTGGAGATGCGCAGAGCCAGTGACTACGTGAGGGAGTGCCAGGAACCATCCAGCACCTACAAGTGCAGTTGGAGGTGTCCAACCGCCTGCAGGAGCAGGAGGCAGTGCTGACAATGCGTGGCACCCAGGCCAACACCACATGGGTGGTGACTGAGGTGGAGTCCTTGGGTTTGAGGGTCACGGCCATGGGTCATGATGTCCAAGGCCTGCGGTACGGTGTACAGGCGATGGCTGAGGCACTGGACAGGGCAGCCATGGACCAGGGACACATGGACATTGCTGCAGTGCCCCAGAACTGGGCCCAGTCACAATGGCCATGGCTGCAGGCATCGAGAGCACTGGCCTGACATTGGCTGACCTGAGCCAGTCAGGGAGGGACCTGGCACGGTCACCGAGTGACATAGCACAGTCCCAGAGAGACGTGACACAGTCCCTGTGCTCCATGGTCGCGAGCATTGAGACCTGATTGAGATGAGGATGGGCCTCCAGGACTGGCAGTGCCAGGTGATGGCGGAGCCTCTGGAACTTGCTCTAGCCGTGCTCCATCCCAAGGGGTAGCCCGGGGGCGATCGGGCACCTCGAGGGAGGAGGAGGCGATGGGGCTGGTCCATGTGCCTCTGGTAGGGGATGTTCTGGAACACCGCAGCATCTATGACTCCCCCCCTCCCCCCGCCTGGCCTTGGCGCATCCGATGGGCAGAGGGCAGAACAAGGTGGCATCACACCTCCTGTGACACCCAGAAATCGGCTGGACCCATCCAGGCCCAGTTGCTGTCGAGGACGGCCACCAAAGGGCCACAGGGTAGAAGATACAGCAGGCCGACTCCACATCTGCTGTAACAGGTCCACCCAGACCGAGCATTGGGCCGTGTAAGATTAGAAAGGTAGACACTAGTTAAGTTGACAGGGGTGCAGCACATGAGATAGCGTCAAGGGCGAGAGCACATACATTGTCAAAAGTACTGTCACCTATAAACACCCGCTCACTGACATCCAAACTGCCTCGGTTCTCTATTTGAAGAGTGTGAGGGATGGGCTAGGCTGATGCAGAGAGTGTGGTGGGGGAGGGGGGGGGATGCTGGCGAGGGATGGGGGTGCTGCTGACAGGGTGAGGGCCGGTGATGTGGGTGTTGGAGGACGGTGCGGACCAGGGCGCCCAGGACAGTCGGAGGTACGCCCTGGTAGACTTTCATCGTAACTTTCATCGGATTTACAGTGCAGGAGGAGGCCATTTGGCCCATCGAGTCTGCACTGGCCCTTGGGAAGAGCAACCTACTTAAGTCCACACCTCTACCCTATCCCAGTAACCCAGCAACCCCACCCGACATTTTTGGACACTAAGGGCAATTTGTCATGGCCAATCCACTGAACCCGCACATCTTTGGACTGTGGGAGGAAACCGGAGCACCCGGAGGAAACCCACGCAGACACAGGGAGAACGTGCAGACTCCGCACAGAGAGTGAGCCAGCGGGGAATCACACCTGGGCCCCTGGCGCTGTGAAGCAATGGTGCTAACCGCTGTGCTACTATGTCGTCCATGAAGGTGGCAGGGCACTGGGCCAGAGATATCAGGGCACCATGTAAGTGACCCATCACCGTTTCCACCCCTAAGGGCCCCCCCGCCCCAGAACCCATCACCAACCCCTCCTCCCCTGAAGTCTGGGGATCCGTGTGATGGAATGGCCAGCAGGAATGCTGGGATTGCCCAGGCAGGGAGTGGAATGTGAAGAGGTTAGGATTATATTCGCTGGAGTTCAGAAGAACGAGGGGGGGATCTCATAGAAACCTATAAAATTCTAACAGAACTGGACAGGGTAGATGCAGGAAGGATGTTCCCGATGGGGACAGGGTAGATGCAGGAAGGATGTTCCCGATGGGGACAGGGTAGATGCAGGAAGGATGTTCCCGATGGGGACAGGGTAGATGCAGGAAGGATGTTCCGATGGGGACGGGGTAGATGCAGGAAGGATGTTCCCGATGGGGATGGGGACAGGGTAGATGCAGGAAGGATGTTCCCGATGGGGATGGGGACAGGGTAGGTGCAGGAAGGATGTTCCCGATGGGGACAGGGTAGATGCAGGAAGGATGTCCCGATGGGGACAGGGTAGATGCAGGAAGGATGTTCCTGATGGGGACAGGGTAGATGCAGGAAGGATGTTCCCGATGGGGACAGGGTAGATGCAGGAAGGATGTTCCCGATGGGGACAGGGTAGATGCAGGAAGGATGTTCCCGATGGGGACAGGGTAGATGCAGGAAGGATGTTCCCGATGGGGACAGGGTAGATGCAGGAAGGATGTTCCCGATGGGGACAGGGTAGATGCAGGAAGCATGTTCCCGATGGGGACAGGGTAGATGCAGGAAGGATGTTCCCGATGGGGACAGGGTAGATGCAGGAAGGATGTTCACGATGGGGACAGGGTAGATGCAGGAAGGATGTTCCCGATGGGGACAGGGTAGATGCAGGAAGGATGTTCCCGATGGGGACAGGGTAGATGCAGGAAGGATGTTCCCGATGGGGATAGGGTAGATGCAGGAAGGATGTTCCCGATGGGGACAGGGTAGAAGCAGGAAGGATGTTCCCGATGGTGACAGGGTAGATGCAGGAAGGATGTTCCCGATGGGGACAGGGTAGATGCAGGAAGGATGTTCCCGATGGGGTCAGGGTAGATGCAGGAAAGATGTTCCCGATGGGGACAGGGTAGATGCAGGAAGGATGTTCCCGATGGGGACAGGGTAGATGCAGGAAGGATGTTCCCGATGGGGACAGGGTTGATGCAGGAAGGATGTTCCCGATGGGGACAGGGTAGATGCAGGAAGGATGTTCCTGATGGGGACAGGGTAGGTGCATGAAGGATGTTCCCGATGGGGACAGGGTAGAAGCAGGGAGGATGTTCCCGATGGGGACAGGGTAGATGCAGGAAGGATGTTCCCGATGGGGACAGGGTAGATGCAGGAAGGATGTTCCCGATGGGGACAGGGTAGATGCAGGAAGGATGTTCCCGATGGGGGCAGGGTAGATGCAGGAAGGATGTTCCCGATGGGGACAGGGTAGATGCAGGAAGGATGTTCCCGATGGGGACAGGGTAGATGCAGGAAGGATGTTCCCGATGGGGACAGGGTCGAAGCAGGAATGATGTCCCGATGGGGACAGGGTAGATGCAGGAAGGATGTTCCCGATGTGGACAGGGTAGATGCAGGAAGGATGTTCCCGATGGGGTCAGGGTAGATGCAGGAAGGATGTTCCCGATGGGGACAGGGTAGATGCAGGAAGGATGTTCCCGATGGGGTCAGGGTAGATGCAGGAAGGATGTTCCCGATGGGGACAGTGTAGATGCAGGAAGGATGTTCCCGATGGGGACAGGGTAGATGCAGGAAGGATGTTCCCGATGGGGACAGGGTAGATGCAGGAAGGATGTTCCCGATGGGAACAGGGTAGATGCAGGAAGGATGTTCCCTATGGGGACAGGGTAGATGCAGGAAGGATGGTCCCGATGGGGACAGGGTAGATGCAGGAAGGATGTTCCCGATGGGGACAGGGTAGATGCAGGAAGGATGTTCCTGATGGGGACAGGGTAGGTGCAGGAAGGATGTTCCCGATGGGGACAGGGTAGAAGCAGGAAGGATGTTCCCGATGGGGACAGGGTAGATGCAGGAAGGATGTTCCCGATGGGGACAGGGTAGATGCAGGAAGGATGTTCCCGATGGGGACAGGGTAGATGCAGGAAGGATGTTCCCGATGGGGACAGGGTAGATGCAGGGAGGATGTTCCCGATGGGGACAGGGTAGATGCAGGAAGGATGTTCCCGATGGGGACAGGGTAGATGCAGGAAGGATGTTCCCGATGGGGACAGGGTAGATGCAGGAAGGATGTTCCCGATGGGGACAGGGTAGATGCAGGAAGGATGTTCCCAAAGTTGACAGGGTAGATGCAGGAAGGATATTCCCGATGGGGATGGGGACAGGGTAGATGCAGGAAGGATGTTCCCGATGGGGACAGGGTAGATGCAGGAAGGATGTTCCCGATGGGGACAGGGTAGATTCAGGAAGGATGTTCCCGATGGGGGCAGGGTAGATGCAGGAAGGATGTTCCCGATGGGGACAGGGTAGATGCAGGAAGGATGTTCCCGATGGGGACAGGGTAGATGCAGGAAGGATGTTCCCGATGGGGACAGGGTAGATGCAGGAAGGATGTTCCCGATGGGGACAGGGTAGATGCAGGAAGGATGTTCCCGATGGGGACAGGGTTGATTCAGGAAGGATGTTCCCGATGGGGACAGGGGAGATGCAGGAAGGATGTTCCTGATGGGGACAGGGTAGGTGCAGGAAGGATGTTCCCGATGGGGACAGGGTAGAAGCAGGAAGGATGTTCCCGATGGGGACAGGGTAGATGCAGGAAGGATGTTCCCGATGGGGACAGGGTAGATGCAGGAAGGATGTTCCCGATGGGGACAGGGTAGAAGCAGGAATGATGTCCCGATGGGGACAGGGTAGATGCAGGAAGGATGTTCCCGATGGGGACAGGGTAGATGCAGGAAGGATGTTCCCGATGGGGACAGGGTAGATGCAGGAAGGATGTTCCCGATGGGGTCAGGGTAGATGCAGGAAGGATGTTCCCGATGGGGACAGGGTAGATGCAGGAAGGATGTTCCCGATGGGGACAGGGTAGATGCAGGAAGGATGTTCCCGATGGGGACAGGGTAGATGCAGGAAGGATGTTCCCGATGGGGACAGGGTAGATGCAGGAAGGATGTTCCCGATGGGGACAGGGTAGATGCAGGAAGGATGTTCCTGATTGGAACAGGGTAGATGCAGGAAGGATGTTCCCTATGGGGACAGGGTAGATGCAGGAAGGATGTTCCCGATGGGGACAGGGTAGATGCAGGAAGGATGGTCCCGATGGGGACAGGGTAGATGCAGGAAGGATGTTCCCGATGGGGACAGGGTAGATGCAGGAAGGATGTTCCTGATGGGGACAGGGTAGGTGCAGGAAGGATGTTCCCGATGGGGACAGGGTAGAAGCAGGAAGGATGTTCCCGATGGGGACAGGGTAGATGCAGGAAGGATGTTCCCGATGGGGACAGGGTAGATGCAGGAAGGATGTTCCCGATGGGGACAGGGTAGATGCAGGAAGGATGTTCCCGATGGGGACAGGGTAGATGTAGGGAGGATGTTCCCGATGGGGACAGGGTAGATGCAGGAAGGATGTTCCCGATGGGGACAGGGTAGATGCAGGAAGGATGTTCCCGATGGGGACAGGGTAGATGCAGGAAGGATGTTCCCGATGGGGACAGGGTAGATGCAGGAAGGATGTTCCCGATGGTGACAGGGTAGATGCAGGAAGGATGTTCCCGATGGGGACAGGGTAGATGCAGGAAGGATGTTCCCGAAGTTGACAGGGTAGATGCAGGAAGGATATTCCCGATGGGGATGGGGACAGGGTAGATGCAGGAAGGATGTTCCCGATGGGGACAGGGTAGATGCAGGAAGGATGTTCCCGATGGGGACAGGGTAGATGCAGGAAGGATGTTCCCGATGGGGACAGGGTAGATGCAGGAAGGATGTTCCCGATGGGGACAGGGTAGATGCAGGAAGGATGCTCCCGATGGGGACAGGGTAGATGCAGGAAGGATGTTCCCGATGGGGACAGGGTAGATGCAGGAAGGATGTTCCCGAAGTTGACAGGGTAGATGCAGGAAGGATATTCCCGATGGGGATGGGGACAGGGTAGATGCAGGAAGGATGTTCCCGATGGGGACAGGGTAGATGCAGGAAGGATGTTCCCGATGGGGACAGGGTAGATGCAGGAAGGATGTTCCCGATGGGGACAGGGTAGATGCAGGAAGGATGTTCCCGATGGGGACAGGGTAGATGCAGGAAGGATGCTCCCGATGGGGACAGGGTAGATGCAGGAAGGATGTTCCCGATGGGGACAGGGTAGATGCAGGAAGGATGTTCCCGATGGTGGGTGTGCCCAGAAGCAGGGTTCACAGTCTGAGGATACGGGTTAGAACATTGAAGGCAGAGATGAGGAGAAATGTCTTCACCCAGAGATGGGGTATATGGGGTGGGTGATAATGGGTGGGGCTGTGGTATATGGGGTGGGTGATAATGGGTGGGCCTGTGGTATATGGGGTGGGTGATAATGGGTGGGGCTGTGGTATATGGGGTGGGTGATAATGGGTGGGGCTGTGGTATATGGGGTGGGTGGCGTAGCCACCTGGGTTGGCCACTTCCCCACACAAAAAGGAAGAACGCAAAGGTTACAGGGAAAACTGGACAATTATAAAGAGACAAGCAGTTTGCAGAAGTTCATGTGTATTCTGGCTGCAAAGAAAGCAGACAGCACCGAAACCAGCAGTTTACATATTAATGAAGCGATCCCCGGGAACAATGGATACAGGTCAGAATTCCCGGCGCCAACGGGGTCTGAAATAAAAGGAAACAAACCAGTTAGGAAGAACCGCCCCGCGATCGAGGGACAGCCTCAGTATTGGGGAATTCGTACCAATTGATTGGGATGAGACCCAATCGATTGACAGTAGGATCGGGGTCCGCCCAAAAGGGCGTAAAGCCCCTGGGACCTATAAAAGTCAGATCCCAAGTCCAGCTCGCTCTCTTAGCCGGCCCTCCCAGCAGAACACCTTTGCAGCAGCTCTCTAAGAACTTGACCTTGTGAAGGAGAAGCCTGGCTAACAGCTACACCGACAAGTAAGTGTCAACCAGCGCACGCTACGAGAATAGACACTCCTGACTCCTTAGCCCAAACCAACTGGGAAGCCTGCAGTCTCAGGACAGAACACAAGGCCATTGTTCCCTGATCCAGTGGGTTACTTATCGAAGATAAATATTGGCTCATAGTGGTAGGAATAGTTTAGTCCGTTGGTATTAGTTGCATGAGTATCGATTTACTGTGTATTAATAAATGTGTTTGATTGAATCTTACTAACTGGTGAATTGAGTCATTGATCTGGACTTGAACTTGAACCTCGTGGCGGTATCATAAGGATACCTGGCGACTCCAGAGCGAAGGAATAAAACAGCCAAATAAGTGTAAAGCACACTCACCAGAACGAGCAACAGTGGTAATGGGTGGGGGTGTGGTATATGGGGTGGGTGGGGGTGTGGTATGTGGGGTGGGTGGGGGTGTGGTGTATGGGTGGGTGGTAATGGATGGGGTAGGGGTGTGGTATATGGGGTGGGTGGTAATGGGTGGGGGGGTGTATGTGGTGGGTGGTAATGGGTGGTAATGGGTGGGGCATGTGGTATATGGGGTGGGTGGTAATGTGTGGGGTGTGGCATATGGGGTGGGGGTGTGGTATATGGGGTGGGTGGGGGTGTGGTATATGGGCTGGTGTGTGGTATATGGGGTGGGTGGGGGTGTGGTATATGGGGTGGGTGGGGGTGTGGTATATGGGGTGGGGGTGTGGTATATGGGGTGGGGTGTGGTATATGGGGTGGGTGGGGGTGTGGCATATGGGGTGGATGGTAATGGGTAGGGGTTTGGTATATGGGGTGGGTGGGTTGGGGGTATGGTATATGGGGTGGGTAGGGGTGTGGTATATGGGGTGTGTGGGGGTGTGGTATATGTGGTAGGTGATAATGGGTGGGGCTGTGGTATATGGGGTGGGTGGTAATGAGTGGGGGTATGGTATATGGGGTGGGTGGGGGTGTGGTATATAGGGTGGGTGGGGGTGTGGTGTATGAGTGGGTGGTAATGGATGGGGTAGGGGTGTGGTATATGGGGTGGGTGGGGGTGTTGTATATGGGGTGGGTGGGGGTGTGGTGTTTGGGGTGGGTGGGGGTGTGGTATATGGGGTGGGTGGGGGTGTGGTGTATGGGGTGGGTGGTAATGGGTGGGGGTGTGGTATATGAGGTGGGTGGTAAAGGATCAGGGTGTGGTATGTGGGGTGGGGGTGTGGTATATGTGGTGGGTGGTAATGGGTGGTAATGGGTGGGGCATGTGGTATATGGGGTGGGTGGTAATGTGTGGGGGTGTGGCAAATGGGATGGGGGTGTGGTATATGGGGTGGGTGGGGGTGTGGTATATGGGGTGGGGGTGTGGTATATGGGGTGGGTGGGGATGTGGTATATGTGGTGGGTGGGGGTGTGGTATATGGGGTGGGGGTGTAGTATATGGGGTGGGGGTGTGGTAGAACATAGAACATAGAACATAGAACACTACAGCGCAGTACGGGCCCTTCAGCCCTCGATGTTGCGCCGACCCGTGAAACCATCTGAAGCCTATCTGACCTACACTATTCCATTTTCATCCATATGTCTATCCAGTGACCACTTAAATGCCCTTAAAGTTGGCGATGGGGTGGGTGGGTAGGGGGGGTGGTATATGGAGTGGGTGGGGGTGTGGCATACGGGGTGGATGGTAATGGGTAGGGGTTTGGTATATGGGGTGGGTGGGTTGGGGGTATGGTATATGGGGTGTGTGGGGGTGTGGTATATGTGGTAGGTGGTAATGGGTGGGGGTGTGGTATATAGGGTGGGTGGTAATGGTTGGGGGTGTGGTATATGGGGTGGGTGGGGGTGCGGTATATGGGGTGGTTGGGTGGGGGTGTGGTATATGGGGTGGGTGGGAATGGATGGGGGTGTGGTATATGGCGTGGGTGGGGGTGTGGTGTATGAGGTGGGTGGGGGTGTGGTATATGGGGTAGGTGGGGGTGCGGTATATGAGGTGGGTGGGGGTGTGTATATGGGGTGGGTAGGGGTGTGGTATATGGGGTGGGTGGGGGTGTGGTATATGGGGTGGGTGGGGGTGTGGTATATGGGGTGGGTGGGGGTGTGGTATATGGGGTGGGTGGCGGGGTGGTATATGAGATGGGTGGTGATGGGTGGGGGTTTGGTATATGGGGTGGGTGGGGGTGTGGTATATGGGGTGGGTATTATTTTCGAGGTTATCTTTGAAGTAAGGGAGTGTTAAGAGATCCAATGTTTATTCAAAAGGTTGATTTGAGTTCATGGAATAAACATTGTTTTGTTTTAAAAGACATGTGTCCATAATTGTAATACTACACCTGGGGAACAAGCCGTGTACTTCAAAAGCAACAATCCATTAAAGGTGGGGGGGTTGGTTGAACTCCATGATACATTTTAGGGTTCTTAAAACACTTCTCCCATAACAATTGGGGGCTCGAGGGGGATAAAAGTCTATCTATTGGATTGGCTTTTGTGAACTGTTTTTTAAATAAATTTAGATTACCCAATTATTTTTTCTATTAAGGAGCAATTTATAGTGGCCAATCCACCTACTCTGCACATTTTTGGGTTGTGGGGGCAAAACCCATGCAGACACGGGGAGAATGTGCAAACTCCACACGGACAGTGACCCAGAGCCGGGATCGAACCTGGGACCTCAGCGCCGTGAGGCGGTTGTGCGAACCACTAGGCCACCGTGCTGCCCTGGCTTTTGTGAACTTAAAGACAGTGAAGGATTGTTGCTTTTCCGGTGTGGTATTTTAGTTTAAGTGTGTTGTGGACAATGGCTCTTTCAGAGGCTCAGAAGTTTTTGGGGGTGGAGACTGTCACACGCAGTACCTCACGGACAGAGACTAAAAGCAGACCGTGAGATTTGGCAAAAACATTGCAGTTAACATTACCTGACAAAATGTGAAAAGATGAGGTAATTATGGCGATGGCTAAGCATTGAAAGTTGCCTGAGATAGAGTCTGACTCATTGGAAATGGCAAAAATTCTGTTGCAAATTAAACAAATGGAACATGAGAAAGAATTAAAGCGGCTTGAATGTGAAAGAGAGAGAGAGGAAAAAGAAAACGAGAGAGAAGAAAGGAGCAAAAAAAGAATAGCCCAAGCAGAACAAAAAGAAAGAGAAAGGGAGATACAGATCAGGGAAAAAGATAAAGAGAGTTTGAACTTCAGAAAATAGCCATGAAACATGACAGTCAGTTAAAATTGGCAGATGTAAAGGGAAATGTAGTTGGATGATAGTGATGAGGATAGTGAGAAAGAGTGTCAAAGTCAAAGGCTTTGTGGGGATCTATTTAAATATGTCCAATCATTGCCAAGGTCTGACGAGAAGGATATAGAAGCCTTTTTCATATCATTTGAGAAGGTAGCTAAACAAATGAAATGGCCACAGGACATGTGGGTGTTACGAATTCAAACAAAGCTGGTAGGTAGAGCTAGTGAGAGAATCACTACCGGAGGAGGCATCTGGAACGTATGAGGAGGTGAAAAAATCCATCTTAAGTGCATATGAGCTAGTGCCTGAAGCTTACAGGCAAAGATTTAGAAATTGAAGGAAAGAATTTGGTCAAACATACATGGAGTTTGAGAGGCTCAAACAGAGTAATTTTGATAGGTGGATAAGGGCTTTGAAAATAGACCAAATGTATGAAGCTCTCAGAGATATTATACTTTTGGAGGAGTTTAAAAATTCAATTCCTGATGTAGTGAGAACTCATGTGGAAGAGCAGAGGGTTAAAACTGCGAGATTAGCAGCAGAAATGGCAGATGATTATGAATTAGTTCATAAATCAAAGATTGGTTTCCGACATCAGTTTCAGCCGGTGAGGGATAGAAACGGGAGACATGAGAAATACTCAAGTGATAAAGGTAAAGGGAGTGTACCTCAGATTAAAAAAGAAATCCAGGAGGGTGGATAAGAAATGAAAAGTTTCAAATGTTTTCACTGTAATAAACTAGGCCATGTAAAGTCACAGTGTTGGTGGTTGAAGAAAAGAACTGGGAAGGCTGATGTGGCAAAACAGGATAAGACAGTGGGGTTTGTTAAAGTGGGAAAGGAAAGCCCAAGTGAAGCGAACAAGGTGCAAAAGATTGTACAGCCTGATCAAGAGGTGATTGATAAGAAGGTGCCAGATCTCTTCAAAGAATTTACTTGTGTGGGTAAAGTTTACTAATGTGTATCAGGAGGAGCAGGTAAGGAAGTCACAATTTTAAGAGATACAGGGGCTAGTCAACCTTTAATGGTAAAAGAAGAATTATGTAGTTTGGGGAAGAATGTTGCCAGAAAAGGTGGTAATATGTGGAATTCAGGGTGAGAGGAGTAGTGTTCCATTATATAAGGTAAGGTTGGAAAGTCCAGTGAAGAGTGGTGAAGTGGTAGTAGGAGTAATAGAGAGACTATCTTGTCCAGGAATACAGTTTATCGTGGGTAATGGTATAACTTGATCGCAGATGGGAGTGATGCCTACTGTGGTTGATAAGCCAGTGGAAAATCAGACAACTGGGGCGGGATTCTCCCCTACCCGGCAGGGTGGGAGGTCCCAGCGCTGAGGAGCGGCGTGAACCACTCCGGCGTCAGGTCGCCCGGTAGGTGCGGAATCCTCCGGCACGGAAGGGTCTCCGCCGGCCGGCGTGAGTTGGCGCATGCGTGGAAGCGCCAGCGTGTGCTGGTGTCATCCCAGCACATGCGCAGATGGGTTCGTCTCGGCACCGGCCATGGCGGAGGTCCACAGCAGCCAATGCGGAAGGAAAGTGTGCTCCCATGGCACAGGCCTGCCTGCGGATTGGTGGGCCCCCATCACGGGCCAGGCAACCGTGGGAGCACCCCCGGGCCAGATCCCCCCCCCCCCCCTCCCCCCCGAGGACCCCGGAGGCTGCCTGCAGAGCCAGATCCCGCCAATAAGTACCAGGTCTAATTTACGCCGGCGGGACCGGCCTAATACGGGCCCTCCCAAAACCCCATCACCAGAGAATTCGGCAGCCGGCGGGGATGGGATTCATGCCCCCCCCCCCCCACCGCGCGCGATTCTCCGGCCCTGCGGAGGGGGGTCGGAAAATCCCGCCTCTGAAGTGTTGAAGGCGAATATCCTGGGATATTTCCGAATTGTGTAGTAACAAGGTCGCAAAGTCACAGGTTAAGACAAGAGGAGAAATCAAAGAGTGAAGATGAAGTGGAAGTGCAATTGTCAGAAATGATTTTTGATCAGATGGTTGAAAAAGAACAAGGACAGGTGGAGGATGAGGCGGATATTTTTAGTTCAGGAAAATTGACGGAGTTACAACAAAAAGATGGAGAAATAAAATGGATGTATCAGAAAGCAAATACGGAAGAGGAATCTGAGAATATACCAGAGTGTTATTACCGTAAAAGTGATGTCTTGATGAGAAAATGGAGACCTTTACATATGCCGGTGGGTGAAAAGTGGGCAGAAATTCATCAAGTAGTATTGCCAGTAGGGTATGGAAAGGATGTGTTGCAAATTGCACATGAGGTACGAGTGGGAGCTCATTTGGGAATAAGGAAAACTCAAGCTAAAATCCAGAAACATTTTTATTGGCCTGGACTACATAAAGATGTAGTTAAATTTTGTCAATCATGTCACACATGTCATGTGAGAGTGCCTTTAAGAATTGGATGTTTAAGAAATGTACCTTTAAGAAATGAAGCTGACCATATTACTGAAGTGATGTCACGGGGCGGGGGGGGGGGGGGGGGGTGCTGAGCTCACTTCTGCTTTTTGGGAGTTTTAGTTTCAGTTTGAAGAAAGCTTGGGTGTGGCTGTGAGCTGCATTGCTGGTGATCTCTGCCATGAAGGACTATCTCTTAATTCTTTGGTGAAATCGGAATTGTAAAAAGGTCTCAGTGTTGAATATAAATCTAATGTGCTTCTGTTTGAAGGATTTGTGAAGTCTTTTGGATGTGTAAAGGAACAGTTTGCAGGGTTGGGTAGTGTTGTATTAATTTTGGGGTTACCTTTGAAGTAAGGGGTGTTAAGAGATCCAATGCTTATTTAAAAGGTTAATTTGAGTTCATGGAATAAACATTGTTTTGTTTTAAAAACCACGTGTCCATAATTATAATACCACACCTGGGGAACAAGCCGTGTGCTTCAAAAGCAACAATCCATTAAAGGTGGGGGTTGGTTGAACTCCATGATATATTTTGGGGTTCTGAAAACACCTCACCCATAACACACATGTCAAGTGATAGTGAAACCTCAAGCAACGATAAAACCAGCGCCCTTAATACCCATTCCAGCATTTGAGGAACCATTTACAAGGGTTCTAATTGATTGCAAAGGACCGCTTCCTCAAACAAAAAAATGGGAATCAATATCTTTTGACTATAATACATGTGTCTACTTTGTTTCCAGAGGCCATTCCAGTATGTAATGAAAATGAAAATCGCTTATTGTCACACGTAGGCTTCAAATGAAGTTACTGTAAAAAGCCCCTCGTCACCACATTCCAGCGCTTGTTCGGGGAGGCTGGTACGGGAATTGAACCATGCTGCTGGCCTGCCTTGGTCTGCTTTAAAAGCCAGCTATTTAGCCCAGTGTGCTAAACCAGCTAAAAAAGGTTGTGGAGGAACTACTTAAATTCTTTATTAGATATGGACTACCCACAGAAATACAATCAGATCAAGGATCAAATTTTACCTGAAGGTTATTCAAATAAGTTATGGATAGCTTAGGAATAAAACAATTTATATCAACTGCGTACCGTCCAGAATCGCAGGGAGCGTTAGAAAGGTGGCATCAAACATTAAGACAATGTTGAGGGCGTATTGTCAAGATTATCCAGAGGATTGGGATAAAGGAATTCCATTTGTACTGTTTGCAATTAGGGATGAAGCTAATGAGTCAACCAAATTTAGTCCTTTTGAACTAATTTTAGTCATGAGGTAAGAGGACCACTTAAATTGATTAAGGAAAAATTGGTGGGTGAGAAATCGGAAATTACACTATTGGATTACATGTCAAATTTTAGGGATTAAATAGAGTGGGTGAATTGGCTAGACAACATTTAAAAGTTGCACAAAATGTGATGAAATGGGTAGCGAACAAGAAATCCAAAGTAGTATTGCCAGTGGAGATAAAGTTTTAGTGTTGTTACCAGTGGTAGGGGAGCCTTTAAAAGCTAGGTTTTGTGGACTTTATCAGATTGAAAGGTAATTAAGTGAGGTGAATTATTTGGTAAAAACACCAGATGGAAGGAAGACTCACCGAGTGTGTCATGTGAATCTGCTTTTAATGATTCTAACTCAAAGTGACGAACCAAATCCAGATGACTATGAATTTGACATGCCTCAAATTAAATTGGAAAACAAGGATGTTCTTAAAAATTGGGATAAATTGTTGAGTTACCTTCCAGAGGAAAAACAAACTGATCTGAAAGAGTTATTGATATCACATGGGCAAGTTTGTAGAGATAAATTGGGAAGTACTAAATGGCTATATATGATGTAGATGTGGGAAATGCTGTTCCAATCAAACAGCATCCATATAGACTTAACCCTTTAAAATTGGACAGGTTAACAAAGAAATTGAGAGCATGCTTAAAAATGGCATAATTGAAGTG